>NC_052322.1:39779884-40059884 GCF_016432855.1 Salvelinus namaycush
TGCTCTCTCTCTTCCTGCTCCTCTCTCTTCACCTACTCTCTCTTCCTACTCCCTCTTCCCTACTCCCTCTCCTGCTCCCTCTTCCCGACTCCCTCTTCCCTACTCTCTCTCTTCCCTACTGTCCCTGCTTTCCCTGCCCCTCTTCCCTACTCTCTCTCTTCCCTGCTCCCTCTTCCCTACTCCCTCTTCCCTACTCCCTCTCTTCCCTGCTCCCTCTTCCCTACTCTCTCTCTTCCCCTCTCTCTCTTCCATGCTCTCTCTCTCTTCCCTGCTTCCTCATCTTCCCTACTCTTCTCTTCCCTACTCTCTCTCCTCTTCCTACCCCTCTTCCCTGCTCCCTCTTCCCTTCTCCCTCTTCCCTACTCCCTCTCTTCCCTGCTCCCTCTTCCCTACTCCCTCTCTTCCCTACTCCCTCTTCCCTGCTCCCTCTTCCCTGCTCCCTCTTCCCTGCTCCCTCTTCCCTCTCCCCTACTCCCCTCTTCCCTACTCCTCTTCCCTGCTCCTCTTCCCTGCTCCCTCTTCCCTACTCCCTCTTCCCTGCTCCCTCTTCCCTGCTCCCTCTTCCCTGCTCCCTCTCTTCCCTGCTCCCTCTTCCCTACTCCCTCTCTTCCCTACTCCCTCTTCCCTGCTCCCTCTTCCCTGCTCCCTCTTCCCTACTCCCTCTCTTCCCTACTCCCTCTTCCCTGCTCCCTCTTCCATACTCCCTCTTCCCTACTCTCTCTCTTCCCTACTCCCTCTTCCCTGCTCCCTCTTCCCTGCTCCTCTTCCCTACCCCTCTTCCCTACTCCCCTCTCCCTACTCCCCTCTTCCCTCCCTCCCTCTTCCCTACTCCCTCTCTCCCTACTCCCTCTTCCCTACTCCTCCTTCCCTACTCCCTCTCTCCCTACTCCCTCTTCCCTACTCCCTCTCCCTCTCCTCTTCCCTGCTCCCTCTTCCCTGCTCCTTTCTTCCCATGCTCCTCTCTTCCCTACTCCTCTCTTCCTGCTCCTCTTCCCTGCTCCCTCTTCCTGCTCCTTCTTCCCGCTCTCCCTCTCTTCCCTGCTCCCTCTCTTCCCTGCTCCCTCTTCCCTGCTCCCTCTTCCCTGCTCCCTCTTCCCTACTCCCTCTTCCCTGCTCCCTCTTCCCTGCTCCCTCTTCCCTGCTCCCTCTTCCCTGCTCCCTCTTCCCTGCTCCCTCTTCCCTACTCCCTCTTCCTACTCCCTCTTCCCTGCTCCCTCTTCCCTACTCCCTCTTCCCTGCTCTCTCTCTTCCCTGCTCCCTCTCTTCCCTGCTCCCTCTTCCCTGCTCCCTCTCTTCCCTACTCCCTCTCTTCCCTGCTCCCTCTTCCCTGCTCCCTCTTCCCTACTCCCTCTTCCCTACTCTCTCTCTTCCCTACTCTCTCTCTTCCCTACTCCCTCTTCCCTGCTCCCTCTTCCCTACTCTCTCTCTTCCCTACTCTCTCTCTTCCCTACTCTCTCTCTTCCCTACTCCCTCTCTTCCCTGCTCCCTCTTCCCTGCTCCCTCTTCCCTACTCCCTCTCTTCCCTGCTCCCTCTTCCCTACTCCTACTTCCCTGCTCCCTCTTCCCTGCTCCCTCTTCCCTACTCCCTCTCTTCCTTACTCCCTCTTCCCTACTCCCTCTTCCCTACTCCCTCTCTTCCCTGCTCCCTCTTCCCTACTCCCTCTTCCCTGCTCCCTCTCTTCCCTGCTCCCTCTTCCCTGCTCCCTCTTCCCTACTCCCTCTCTTCCCTGCTCCCTCTTCCCTGCTCCCTCTTCCCTGCTCCCTCTTCCCTACTCCCTCTCTTCCCTGCTCCCTCTTCCCTGCTCCCTCTCTTCCCTGCTCCCTCTTCCCCTACCCCTCTCTTCCCTCTCCCCTCTTCCCTGCTCCCTCTTCCCTGCTCCCTCTTCCCTACTCCCTCTCTTCCCTACTCCCTCTTCCCTACTCCCTCTTCCCTGCTCCCTCTTCCCTGCTCCCTCTTCCCTACTCCCTCTTCCCTGCTCCCTCTTCCCTGCTCCCTCTTCCCTACTCCCTCTCTTCCCTGCTCCCTCTTCCCTACTCCCTCTCTTCCCTGCTCCCTCTCTTCCCTGCTCCCTCTTCCCTACTCTCTCTCTTCCCTGCTCTCTCTCTTCCCTGCTCCCTCTTCCCTACTCTCTCTCTTCCCTGCTCCCTCTTCCTACTCCCTCTTCCCTGCTCCCTCTTCCCTGCTCCCTCTTCCTACTCCTCTTCCCTACCTCCCTCTCTTCCTACTCCCTCTTCCCTACTCCTCTTCCCTGCTCCCTCTTCCCTACTCTCTCTCTTCCCTGCTCTCTCTCTTCCCTGCTCCCTCTTCCCTACTCTCTCTCTTCCCTGCTCCCTCTTCCCTGCTCCCTCTTCCCTACTCCCTCTTCCCTACTCCCTCTTCCCTACTCCCTCTTCCCTACTCCCTCTTCCCTGCTCCCTCTTCCCTACTCCCTCTCTTCCCTACTCCCTCTTCCCTACTCTCTCTCTTCCCTGCTCTCTCTCTTCCCTGCTCCCTCTCTTCCCTACTCCCTCTCTTCCCTACTCTCTCTCTTCCCTGCTCTCTCTCTTCCCTGCTCCCTCTTCCCTACTCCCCCTTCCCTACTCCCTCTCTTCCCTGCTCCCTCTTCCCTGCTCCCTCTTCCCTGCTTCTCTGTTTCCTCACTTCCCTGTTCCTTCTCTTCCCTGCTCCCTCTCTTCCCTGCTCCCTCTCTCCCCTCTCCCCTGATCCCTCTCTCCCCTGGTCCCTCTCTTCCCTTGTCCCTCTCTTCCCTGATCCCTCTATCCCCTGGTCCCTCTATCCCCTAGTCCCTCTCTTCCTTGCTCCCTCTCTCCCCTCTCCCTTATCCCTCTCTCCCCTAGTCCCTCTCTCCCCTGTTCCCTCTCTTCCCTGCTCCCTCTCTTCCCTGCTCCCTCTCTTCCCTGCTCCCTCTCTTCCCTGCTCCCTCTCTTCCCTACCCCCTCTCTTCCCTGCTCCCTCTCTTCCCTACTCCCTCTCTTTTCCCTGCTCCCTCTTCCCAGCTCCCTCTCCTGCTCCCTCTGCCCAGCTCCCTCTCTTCCCTACTCCCTCTCTCTTCCCTGCTCTTCCCTGCTCCCTCTTCCCAGCTCCCTCTCCTGCTTCCTCTTCCCTACTCCCTCGCTTCCCTGCTCCCTCTCTTCCCTGTTCCCTCTTCCCTGCTCCCTCTTCCCTGCTCCCTCTCTTCCCTCTCTTCCCTCTTCCCTGCTCCCTCTCCTCTCTCTCTTCCCTGCTCCCTCTCCTGCTCCCGTGGACAGAACTGTCTGTGTGGCATGATGATGACAGCACAGTGATGGGTGTGTGTGTGTGTGTGTGTGTGTGTGTGTGTGTGTGTGTGTGTGTGTGTGTGTGCGTGTGTGTGTGTGTGTGTGTGTGTGTGTCAGAGTGCTCAATAGCAGCGTGCGTAGCCCTGATTTGTCCCCCAGTGGATGTACATGTGTGTGCTCTCCTCCTGCCCCTTCTACCCCACATCTTTCTCCCTCATCTCCTCTTTTTCTCCTATCCTCCCCTCCTCTCCTCTTGTTCTCCTCTTCTCCTCTCCACCTCACTCCTCTCCACCTCTTCTCCTCTTCACCTCTTCTCCTCTCCACCTCTTCTCCTCTCCACCTCTTCTCCTCTCCACCTCTTCTCCTCTCCACCTCACTCCTCTCCACCTCTTCTCCTCTTCACCTCACTCCTCTCCACCTCTTCTCCACCTCACTCCTCTCCACCTCTTCTCCTCTTCACCTCTTCTCCTCTCCACCTCTTCTCCTCTCCACCTCTTCTCCTCTCCACCTCACTCCTCTCCACCTCTACTCCTCTTCACCTCACTCCTCTCCACCTCTTCTCCTCTCCACCTCTTCTCCTCTCCACCTCACTCCTCTCCACCTCTTCTCCGCTCCACCTCTTCTCCGCTCCACCTCTTCTCCGCTCCACCTCTTTTCTTCTCTTCTTATTTTCAACCTCCTATTCTCTCCTTTGCTGTCATCTTTCCTCTCCTCTCTCTATTCCACTCCTCCTCGCTCATCTCCTCCTCTCCTCTCTCCTCTCCCTTCCTCACCTTGCTTGTCTCCTCCTCGCGTCTCCTCCTCGCTCGTGTCCTCCTCGCCTCTCCTCCTCGCTCGTCTCCTCGTCTCCTCCTCGCTCGTCACCTCCTCTCTTCTCCACTCCTCGCTCATCTCCTCCTCGCCTCTCCTCCTCGCTCGTCGCCTCCTCTCCACTTCTCGCTCGTCTCCTCCTTGCCTCTCCTCCTCGCTCGTCTCCTCCTCTCCTCTCTCCTCCAATCCTCTCTCTTCCTCTCTAATATTCTTCTCTCTTCCTCTCCTCCTCTGAACATTGTCTCTTCATCGTAGTGTCATTCCTCCATTATAGATGGCTGTGGGGCCTGGTTAGCATGCATCAGAGGCTGGGGAGCAAGGCCCATCACCGCTGCTCTGTCTCTCTCATTTATTACCCAGTTTGTTTGCACTCTTATCCGTGGCCTTGCCCCGCCAGACCATCCATCAAACACACACACACAAACACAAACACCTGGCTGCTGACTGCCTGTACGCGCCATGAAGACACACTCAACGAGAAGATATAACTCTCTGCCTCGTACACCCAGACACTCCTCCTTTCCACTCTCACTCACCTCTCTGCCTCGTACACCCAGACACTCCCCCTTTCCACTCTCACTCACCTCTCTGCCTTGTACACCCAGACACCCCTCATTTTCACTCTCACTCACCTCTGTACCTCACACACTTTCAACCCTCTTATTTATGTCATACCCTTTGGAAAATGTTTTTTTCTCCCATCCCGTTGCCGTACTGTCTTCGTCCCTCTTGATATTCTCTCATGTTCTATTGCCGCTCCCCCAACACATCCTGTAACCTTCTAACCTCCTGAGAGTCAGAGTGTGACAGAGAGTGTCGTTATTGATCTAATCTCCATCCGTCAATACGCATCAATATGTTCTATCTAACAGATGAACCAGTTGCTACCTTCACAAACGCCTGTTCATTGACCTTGTGGTCCCATAAGTCTGTGATAGAAGCTGTCTTGAAGAGCAGAGAACGAGATGGAAAAACTGTTTTTAATGATCGTTTATTAACAATGCATTGCAATCTATGCTGTGGGACGACTATATCAATGCACCAAATTCATGCACAAGTTTTGCTGCTTTGCGGCTATCTCAAACAATGTCAAATGATCTATCCCATACCACTTTAATTATTCAATATATTTGAGACACTCAAAAATGAATAGCTTAAATATTCTGGAGGAAACATGTGTTACGTGTTGCCTTCTGACACCATCACATTGTTAACCATCCATCTTCCTACCAGCTCTCACAGTCTCACATCAGAATTAGACGATCATTCATATTTCTCAAACGTCAGACTTCGAAGTTATTCCAAACGTCAAATTTAGAACCTGTTTGAGGTTAAGTTTAGGCATTAACTCCAAATTCTTAAGGTCAGGCGTTAACTATGACTGGTTAAAGGTAAGGGTTAAGGTTTGGGATAGGCTTAAAACAAATATAACTTTTTATAGCTGGATTTGAATTTGCAACCTTTGGAACCAGAGGCAGATGCTTACACCCATCTGCCATCACCGTCCACAATGCCTTAGCAAAACCAAAACCTATTTGAAGGTAACAGAGCTCACTGTTGCCCCTAGTGGCCGATTTCCAGGTCTTCTCCCGACGTCCCCAGACATGAATGGACGTCGAATACTGACTTGTATCATGGGTGACCTGGCTGCCATATTCACCTCTTTCAGCAACCCAGACAGCACTGTGCCAGACACATGGATTTTTCACGTTGTCTCAAGGTCGCGGCATTGACCAAAAAGCATCACCTTCCTGTAAAATGTTCCTGAACTAAAACCCTCTTGCCTTCTGATATGGAGCATGCAGCAGGAAGCAATACAGTTAATAGTGTTTACTAGAGTTTAAAGATCATTTAGAGAGACAGCTTAGAAGTATGTCTGGTGGACAAGTGGAAAGGGACATAGCAAGAAAACGTACAGACAATGTAAACAGGTATAGTATGAAGAGATACATTCATCTTTTCTTAATCATTCATTGAGGTTTTATTCATTTTTCCTCAGGTGTAAACTTTGCCCCAGGGCAAACGCTTAGTAAATAAATCCCAAGTGGCTTAGAGGATAGACAGACAGAATAGTATAGAGGGGGGAAAGAATGGGAGAGATGGGAAAGAGAGGGGGAAGAGAGGGGAGGAGAGGGGGAAGAGAGGGGGGAGAGATGGGAAAGAGAGGTGGAGAGATGGGAAAGAGAGGGAAGGAGAGGAGAAAGGGAAGGGAAGGGAAAGAGAGGGGGAAAGAGGGGGCCGTCATTGTAGATAATCATTTGTTCTTAACTGACTTGCCTAGTTAAATAAAGGTTAAATAAAAAGAGGGGAAAGAGAGGGAAAATAGGGGGGAAAGAGAGGGAAATAGAGGGATAGAGAGGGGAAATAGAGGGGAGAGAAGGGGAACCAACACCAAGTCCAGCTCAACATAGCCAGCCCACTGAGCATGTGTAGCGACATCAAACCAATTCTCTCTCTCGGAGGACCTGAGCCCTAGGACCATACGTCAGGACTACCGGGCATGATGACTCCTTGCTGTTCCCAGTCCACCTGGCCTTGCTGCTATTCCAGTTTCAACTGTTCTGCCTGCGGTTATGGAACCGCCACCTGTCCCAGACCTGCTGTTTTCAACTCTTAATGATCGGCTATGAAAAGCCAACTGAAAATTATTCATGATTATTATTTGACCATGCTTGTCACTTATGAACATTTTGAACATCTTGGCATAGTTCTGTTATAATCTCCACCCGGCACAGCCAGAAGAGGACTGGCCACCCCTCATAGCCTGGTTCTCTCTAGGTTTCTTCCTAGGTTTTGGCCTTTCTAGGGGTTTTTCCTAGCCACCGTGCTTCTACACCTGCATTGCTTGCTGTTTGGGGTTTTAGGCTGGGTTTCTGTACAGCACTTCGAGAAATTAGCTGATGTACGAAGGGCTATATAAAATAAACTTGATTTGATTTGATGTCCAGTCAATTGAACATACCACAGGTGGACTCTAATCATGTTGTAGAAACATTTCAAGGATGATCAATGGAAACAGAATGCACCTGAGCTCAATTTTGTGTCTCATAGCAAAGGGTCTGAATACTTATGTAAAAAGGTATTTCTGTTTTTTATTTTGAATACTTTTGCTAAAATTCCTAAAAACCTGTTTTCGCTTTGTCATTATGGGGTATTGTATGTAGATTGATGAGGGGGGAAAATTATTTGTTGGAAAAGGGAAGGAGTCTGAATAATTTCCGAATGCACTGTAAATGCACACATATTATTCACACAAACACTGTACAGACAAAGAGTGTCCACATACACACACACACACACACACATCCAGAGCCACACAGCCACTGAGAGGCCAAGGGAGGCTTGAACTTGGACAGACATGGCATGTTTGGGGGCCAGCTGCCAGAGAATGAAGGATCTTCGTCCAGATTCACTTGTTATTGTGCTGTCCGGGTGACAAGTATACCTATAGAGTGAGTATTTATTTCCAGAATGTTTTGTTCCGTTTTCCTGCAATGATGAATGTTTCTTTTATAAATCCATCGCTGGGGCTTTTAAACCATAAACAATATTTCTCCGGCCCCAGATTCCTTGTGCAGCAGTCTTGGGGAACCTTGAGTCTTCCCACCTCTGATTTAATGGCTCGTAATTCCTGAAAGACCATCCTTCTTCCATATCCGCCGCTCCGATGCTCCAGCCTTCCGTTAGGTTACAGCAGCGTTCCGGCAGCCCTTCCCCCCTGCTCTGCGCTGCCTCCCAGACTCTGCTCCCCTCCAGGCCTCCGGGCGAGACGGAGACTGTAGCCAGCCGGAGACTACAGTGGAAACACCTCAGCCAGAAAGTTCAGCCAGGTCCCCCCCTGTCACTGGCACTGGTACCCCTGCTCTGGGTAGTTACCCATAGACACAGATCTAAGATCAGATTACCTATACCTTTATCTTAACAAGGGCCTAGTGTCCTTGGGGCAACGTCATGCTACTCCAGAAAAGATCCCCCTGTACGTGTCTGGATTAGAAACCAGGCTGCTTCTGCTTTAGCCAACTCCTCTTCTACTGTATATATTTGTCTGATTGAAATGCAGCGGGTTCAATATTCAGTCATCAATACTAGAGGGACCAGTCTGCAGTCTATTAAAAGGCTCCAAAAGGCTCAGAAAGGATTCATTTTGGCTGTGTGGGTTTCTGACTAGAAAAGTGCTGTAAAGTAGTTTGCAGACAAGGGAGGGAGGCAGGGAATAACACACATGCTCCAGCTCATTTTAAATAGCCAGTAAATACACAACACTGGCAGTCAACAAAGTAAAACAACAAAAGAGAGCAACAAGAAAACAATCACTAGGCCGGTATCTCTAATTGTATCCTCCCCATGGCTTCATGTTTAATCCCTGGTTCCTCGCCTGGCCTTCATTAACTATGGATGAATTAATTATCCTGCATAGTCAACCCAGGCAGATAAAACACATCCTATTCCTCAATACATTCTCTCTCTCTCTTTCCTCTCTCTATCCTCTCTCCTCTCTCTCTCCTCTCTCTCCTCTCACTTACCCCCCTCTCTCCTCTCTTTCCCCTTTCTCCTCTCTCTTACCTCTCTCTCCTCTCTCTCTTCTCTCTTTCCTCTCTCCTCTCTCTTCCCTCTCCTCTCTCTCCTCTCTCTCCTCTCTCTTACCTCTCTCTTACCTCTCTCTCTCCTCTCTCTTTCCTCTCTCCTCTCTATCTTACCTCCCTCTCTCCTCTCTCTATCCTCTCTCCTCTCTTCCCTCTCCTCTCTCTCCTCTCTCTTACCTCTCTCTTCCCTCTCCTCTCTCTCCTCTCTCTCCTCTCTCTTACCTCTCTCTTACCTCTCTCTCTCCTCTCTCTTTCCTCTCTCCTCTCTATCTTACCTCCCTCTCTCCTCTCTCTATCCTCTCTCCTCTCTTCCCTCTCCTCTCTCTCCTCTCTCTTACCTCTCTCTTACCTCTCTCTTACCTCTCTCTCTCCTCTCTCTATCTTACCTCCCTTTCTCCTCTCTCTTTCCTCTCTCCTCTCTCTCTTACCTCTCTCTCTCCTTTCTCTTCTATTATGTCCTGTTTTCCCTTAATTGTATTGTTTGTTCGTCGTGTCGATAGCAGGATTCATTTCACTATAGATCAGGCTTATTGAGCGTCTCGTCAATGTTATTTCATTTCTGTACGGTGCTAATTATAGGAGAACAGGGCAAAGCAAATTACACTGTTACATGCCTCGCTTGCTTTCCAATAAAAGTGGGAGAAAACAACATTAATTCCCTTTTAGTTGCCCTGTTTGGTGAAGTCAATTCAGCCGGTTATATGTGTGTCTATCTATCTGTGTCGCCACGCTGGGCGATCTGGGAGAGCAGGGCTAAAAGTGATGGCTAGACGTGGAGTGTCGTCTCTACTTCTAAATTACATGCATTATTCTAACCCTTTCCCCTCTGCCAAATGCCATCTCTCTCTCTCTTTTTATCTCTCTCCCTCTCTCTCACTCTTTTTGTCTGTACCTCGCTCCATCACCCCCCCCCCCCTCCAACCCTTCACCCCCCTCTCTCTTTTCTTGGCTCTCTCTTCATTTGGGAGAGGGGGAGGGTGAAGTTCATAAACAATTAACTGTCCCAGTAAGTGATACACTTGAGCACTAACAGACCTGAAAAGGCATGTGGTATAAATAAATTAATAAATGAATAAATTATGTTCGTTAACTGAAGGAAGGTTAGACATGACTGTGTAGAAACACCCCACTGGAGCTAATGCCAAAGCACCTATAGCAGTCATTTTACAATGACAGAATCTAGAACAGGAAATTGTCTATGAGCTATCAATCCATATTAAGTGCATTGATATCGCCTAAAGCAAGTACTGGTGATTCTATAATCTGTTGTAAACTTTTTACTGCGTGTTTCTGTGTGTTTTGGGTTGTTTTTAAAGCATTTATAATTACACTTTCCTTAAAGATAGACATTAAAATAAAGGAAACACACACACAGCTCCAACAGTTTACAAAACCAGCCTTGTGTCCTGCGCTAGCCTAACACAGTTAGCCCCTAACCCTCCTATCTCCTCTCATCCCTCATCCCTCCCTCCCTCCCCTCATCCCTCCCTCCCTCCATCCCCTCATCCCTTCCTCCCCTCATCCCTCCATCCCCTCATCCCTCCATCCCCTCATCCCTCCCTCCATCCCCTCATCCCTCCCTCCCTCCATCCCTCCCTCCATCCCTCTCTCCCTCCATCCCTCCCTCCATCCACGCATCCCTCCATCCATCCCTCCCTCCATCCCTCCCTCCCTCCCTTTTTCCATCTCTCCCTCCATCCATCCATCCCTACCTCCATCCCTCCCTCCATCCACGCATCCCTCCCTCCCTCCATCCACGCATCCCTCCCTCCATCCATCCCTCCCTCCATCCCTCCCTCCCTTTTTCCATCTCTCCCTCCATCCATCCCTACCTCCATCCCTCCCTCCATCCACGCATCCCTCCCTCCCTCCATCCACGCATCCCTCCCTTTTTCCATCCCTCCCTCCCTCCATCCCTCCCTCCATCCCTCCCTCCATCCACGCATCCCTCCCTCCCTCCATCCACGCATCCCTCCCTCCATCCATCCCTCCCTCCATCCCTCCCTCCCTTTTTCCATCCCTCCCTCCATCCCTCTCTCCATCCACGCATCCCTCCCTCCATCCCTCCCTCCATCCACACATCCCTCCCTCCATCCCTCCCTCCCTTTTTCCATCCCTCCCTCCCTCCCCCCTCCCTCCCCCCCTCCTTTCCTGGTACAGTCCTCTAATGAACTGAAAGGTCAGAGCACTAGTAAAACTATTAGCAGAAATGAATCTCTCAGATGTGTTAATGCACTTTTAATTCCTGTTAGCAAATTTCATCCCCCAGCAGTTTGCTGGCTGCTAATGAGAAATAAAACGTTGTGCTCTGAGGGAGGGGAGGGGGGCTGCAGGGTCGACGGTCCGACTGTTCTACAACTCCCCACACACACACACTGCACCACACGCACATATTACACAGACACACACACACACTGCACCACACGCACATATTACACAGACACACACAGTTCCAGTATGTGCAAACACACACACCGTGGGCACGCTGGGTGTTATTCACGGGCCGGGGCCTGTTCTCAGCCCTGTGATTCTGCAGGGTTAATTAAAGAGCACATCTCCATCTGTTCTCACTCAGGCTCAGCTCTATCTCACACACACACACACACACACACACACACATCACACACACACACACCCTCTCCATCACACATACACCCTTTCCATCAAACACACACCCTTTCCATCACACACACACCCTTTCCATCAAACACACACACACACACCCTCTCCATCACACACATACTAAACCACTTTCCTCTCAATCTCCAACCACCACGTCCGTCTCACTCTCTTGCTCTCTCTCTGAGGGTTGAGATGATCTGACTGATGTGGTGAGGGTGTGACCCCGATGTCTAGGAGCCACCAGAGAGACACACGAAGGAAGTCACTTATTAAACTAAACAGTCATTCATAGAATCTGTCATCTAGATGTGGAACGTGTTTTTACGAGACCTACCTCTTCATTCAAACAGTATGTCCAGTTGACTTTAGAGTTGCTATGAAACCGAAACAGTGTCTACAGTTAGATTCTGCTATCCCTCCCCTACAATCTCTCCACCGATAAAAACCCTCTCCTAAAATGTGCTCCCTATCTCCTATAGCATGTCCCCCTGCTACCTTCCTTGGAGGAGACAGAGAAACAGGAAAGCCTATAGAAGGGAGCGAGCGGAGACATTCCATTAGCAAACTGGCCCTTTTAATCAATAAAGAGATAAAATATATTTAATCAAATACATATTTCCTTGTTTGTGTAATGCCCCGGCCTCCGTCGCCATGCACATCATGTTTAAACGGTGAAAAGGAGGCCTAATGCACTGGATCTTCTCGTCCATATGAACACAAAACACAGGCAGTCAGCAGAAATGTACACCTCCCAGCACAGCCCAGCACACGGACGCCAAATTACATTAGGAGGGCTGTATTAAAGGCAAATTGCATCCTGTAAACTCAAATATTAGCCACACACAGACCGGGCTTCAACCCGCTTACTCTCCCCATACACAAATACAGACAAACACATACACTTATCCACACACACACGTAAACACACACACACGTAAACACACAACACTAGCACCAGTCATGGGGCTATTAGAATATTAGCGTCTCGGCTGCTTGTTGGACACGCAGGTATCCGCTAGCCGCGGCTAAAGCTTCCCAATGAGATTAGAGAGGTAACCGGAACCTGTCCCTGCCCAGCAGACTGAGCTCACTCTGTGATAACCAGGCGGGAGGTGGTGTGTGGGCTGGATCAGGTTCCCGGGTGGGTCAAATGCCTATTGACACTTAATAGAGTGAGGTGAGACAAAGAAGTATGTGTCTGTGTTGGAGGTAAAGGGGGGGGGGGGGTTGAGGGTGTGCAGGGCTGCAGGCGCACTGGCACTTGTCTCCATCTCTTCTTTAGTTCCGCTTCTCATTTGGATTTAAATCAAACATTGTCCGAGGTCTATGGACTCTGCATCTGTGTGTGTGTGTGTGTGTGTGTGTGTGTGTGTGTGTGTGTGTGTGTGTGTGTGTGTGTGTGTGTGTGTGTGTGTGTGTGTGTGTGTGTGTGTGTGTGTGTGTGTGTGTGTGTGTGTGTGTGTGTGTGAGAGAGATGCATTTACTGCAGTGCACACACACATGTACACACACTTACATACAGACAGGGGCGAAACAGCAGCTCCACTAATAGTGATTCATGCTTTCCGTCAGCCCCCCTGACAGCAATGGTTCGATCCGCTGCTCAATGCGCTGTAGCAGCAACACAGGCCAGGGCAACATCATCATAACTGCTGGGAAGGGGGGTCGGGGGGCTGACGTATTGATCTGCCTTCAGTTAAGAGATTGAGCTCTCTTGAAATGTTGAAGGGGGAGACTGAATCTGGAAATGAGAGAGGAGAAGGGAAGGAGGGATGGAGGAGGGTGAGAGGGATGAGAGAGGGAGAGTGGGTGATCAGATAGTGATCATAGGTGCTAATGTGTAGATGGAGATAAACTCAGAATGGGACAGGATACAGGACCTGGTAAAACAATATTGAACACTCATCTAATCTAGTCCTCTAGTCCCCCATTTACTCAGACTTTTGGCAACACTCAACACCCTTTTCCCATACAATTTCAATAAAGGAAGTGATAGGCGACGGCCAAAAAAAGTGATATAGCTTCAGTAGGCTTCTCCTCCCTCTCTGCCTATCTCTGTCTGCCTATCTCTCGCCACCTATCTCTCTCCACCAATCTATCTCCGCCTATCTCTCTCTGCCTATCTCTCTCTGCCTATATCTCTCTTCCAATCTCGTTCTGCCTATCTCGTTCTGCCTATCTCTCTCTGCCTATCTCTCTCTTCATCTCTCTCTGCCTATCTCTCTCTTCCTATCTCTCTCTTCCTATCTCTCTCTTCCTATCTCTGTGTGCCGCTCTCTCTGCCTATCTCTCTCTGCCTATCTCTCTCTTCCTATCTCTCTCTTCTTATCTCTCTCTGGTCTATCTTTGCATACAGTATGTCTCCAAAACCTTTACACTACTGAGTTTATTTATCTTCTCTCCTCTCACAACCAGAATTCAGTTATTTCAGTGTATGTGAACACATTGGTCACCCTGCTACAGAGCTACTGTAGATTCAGCTAGTTCCAGTAGGTAGCTTCCTCCTCCGTCCACCTCTCTTGCAGCCAGCCTGTCAGGCTAAGCTCGTACAGCGGGTCTCTGTGAGGCCCTGTGGGGGCCTCTGGTGCTCTGGGGCCAGTGGAGGGCAGTAGGGTAGCTCACACTAACGACGGAGGAAAGCCATCGTGTCCAGTCCACTGGAGCTGAGGCCTATTGTTCTGCCAACACACTGACAGACTGTGATTTAGGACCAGGGCGGACCAGGGAAGGCAGGGGTGGGTGTGGAGGGGGGTTAGGGGCGAGGAGGGTCAGAGAGAAAGCTCCACAGGCTCCACCTCAACTCCCTTTCAGCAGCACCACCCCTCCCCTCCCCTGATCTCTCTGCCTGAGAGAGAGATGGCAGAATGAATCATGCCTGACCCAGTCCGAACCCGGACCTGGCTTCCCCCTCTCTACCTCCCCTCCTCCCCCCTCCATCCCTCCTCCTCCTCCTCCCTGCACAAACATGACAAATCTGGTGTTTATTTACTTAAAAAGACCTGGAGAAAGGAGCAAAGGGGGAGATAAAAACTGTGTAAAATCAATAGAGAGGTAGCAGGGCTAACCCCTGGTGGTGGCAGTGGTTGGTTTTACATGCTGGTGGGGAGGGTAAGGGGGGTAGCTAGGGGCCAGGGAGGCTCTGCTGGGTAGATGGGCTTTAATAAAGGCCAAAGCAGGAGAACGTGGTGGCTGCAGTGGTCTGGGGCTGTACTGTCAGAGACCAGGAACATCTCACAGAGAATGTACACTTATAAAGGCTGTGAAAAACAACAATCTTCAATAATAAAAAATAGGTAAATGATAAATGGATATTGGCGCTTTACTTGTGCTACATCAAATTGCCCACAACACAACTTATTTTATTGCTTGACCATCAGTCAAAGTTGCCAGTGCATGCACCCAATTCCTCTGCCTGAGGAGAATGCCTGTCTCCCCCTCCTCCACCACCTCCCCCTCCCCCCCCATCCTCCTCCACCACCTCCCCCTCATCCTCCCCCTCTCCCAGTCTCTGGTTCCAGAACTGTGCATGCACCCAATTGGTGTGATTCAGCCGCGTCTCTCTAAAATAGATCCAACCAAAGGTTTATTCTTTAGGGTTCATACATTGAATAACGATCAGATACAACTACCCGGTCTCCCATCCAAGAATGAACCAGACCCAACCAGATCAAACCGCGCACAGCTTCAGAGACAAGCCAGCAGTAGAATGTAAGGTGGTCCTCTGTAGTTCAGTTGGTAGAGCATGGTCTTCTGTAGTTCAGTTGGTAGAACATGGTCCTCTGTAGTTCAGTTGGTAGAGCATGGTCTTCTGTAGTTCAGTTGGTAGAGCATGGTCTTCTGTAGTTCAGTTAGTAGAACATGGTCCTCTGTAGTTCAGTTAGTAGAACATGGTCTTCTGTAGTTCAGTTGGTAGAGCATGGTCTTCTGTAGTTCAGTTAGTAGAACATGGTCCTCTGTAGTTCAGTTGGTAGAACATGGTCCTCTGTAGTTCAGTTGGTAGAACATGGTCCTCTGTAGTTCAGTTGGTAGAACATGGTCCTCTGTAGTTCAGTTGGTAGAACATGGTCCTCTGTAGTTGAGTTGGTAGAACATGGTCCTCTGTAGTTCAGTTGGTAGAGCATGGTCTTCTGTAGTTCAGTTAGTAGAACATGGTCCTCTGTAGTTCAGTTGGTAGAACATGGTCCTCTGTAGTTCAGTTGGTAGAGCATGGTCTTCTGTAGTTCAGTTAGTAGAACATGGTCCTCTGTAGTTCAGTTGGTAGAGCATGGTCTTCTGTAGTTCAGTTAGTAGAACATGGTCCTCTGTAGTTCAGTTGGTAGAACATGGTCTTCTGTAGTTCAGTTAGTAGAACATGGTCCTCTGTAGTTCAGTTGGTAGAACATGGTCCTCTGTAGTTCAGTTGGTAGAACATGGTCCTCTGTAGTTCAGTTGGTAGAACATGGTCCTCTGTAGTTCAGTTGGTAGAACATGGTCCTCTGTAGTTCAGTTGGTAGAACATGGTCCTCTGTAGTTCAGTTGGTAGAACATGGTCCTCTGTAGTTCAGTTGGTAGAGCATGGTCCTCTGTAGTTCAGTTGGTAGAACATGGTCCTCTGTAGTTCAGTTGGTAGAGCATGGTCCTCTGTAGTTCAGTTGGTAGAACATGGTCCTCTGTAGTTCAGTTGGTAGAGCATGGTCCTCTGTAGTTCAGTTGGTAGAACATGGTCCTCTGTAGTTCAGTTGGTAGAACATGGTCCTCTGTAGTTCAGTTGGTAGAACATGGTCCTCTGTAGTTCAGTTGGTAGAACATGGTCCTCTGTAGTTCAGTTGGTAGAGCATGGTCCTCTGTAGTTCAGTTGGTAGAGCATGGTCCTCTGTAGTTCAGTTGGTAGAGCATGGTCCTCTGTAGTTCAGTTGGTAGAACATGGTCCTCTGTAGTTCAGTTGGTAGAGCATGGTCCTCTGTAGTTCAGTTGGTAGAACATGGTCCTCTGTAGTTCAGTTGGTAGAACATGGTCCTCTGTAGTTCAGTTGGTAGAGCATGGTCCTCTGTAGTTCAGTTGGTAGAGCATGGTCCTCTGTAGTTCAGTTGGTAGAACATGGTCCTCTGTAGTTCAGTTGGTAGAGCATGGTCCTCTGTAGTTCAGTTGGTAGAACATGGTCCTCTGTAGTTCAGTTGGTAGAGCATGGTCCTCTGTAGTTCAGTTGGTAGAGCATGGTCCTCTGTAGTTCAGTTGGTAGAACATGGTCCTCTGTAGTTCAGTTGGTAGAGCATGGTCCTCTGTAGTTCAGTTGGTAGAACATGGTCCTCTGTAGTTCAGTTGGTAGAACATGGTCCTCTGTAGTTCAGTTGGTAGAGCATGGTCCTCTGTAGTTCAGTTGGTAGAGCATGGTCCTCTGTAGTTCAGTTGGTAGAACATGGTCCTCTGTAGTTCAGTTGGTAGAGCATGGTCCTCTGTAGTTCAGTTGGTAGAACATGGTCCTCTGTAGTTCAGTTGGTAGAACATGGTCCTCTGTAGTTCAGTTGGTAGAGCATGGTCCTCTGTAGTTCAGTTGGTAGAACATGGTCCTCTGTAGTTCAGTTGGTAGAACATGGTCCTCTGTAGTTCAGTTGGTAGAACATGGTCCTCTGTAGTTCAGTTGGTAGAACATGGTCCTCTGTAGTTCAGTTGGTAGAGCATGGTCCTCTAGCTCAGTTGTTAGAACATCGTGCTTGTTCTTGGACACATATACGTATACCACCAACCCCTGAGGTGCATTAACGTTTTTGTAAGTGGGTTACCAACATAATTAGAGTAAAAATGAATGTTATGTCATACCGTGGTATACGGTCTTATTTACCACAGCTGTCAGCCAATGAGCATTCAGGGCTCGAGCCACCCAGTTTATAATATGTATTTTGGTATGGCAGGGTAGTGTTGTAACCTAGAAATAGAGGACAGTTGAATCTATACTTCCCTTCTGTACACTGCTCTTGTCATGACAGAGAGAACTGATCATGCGGTCTCTCTGAGAGGAGGGAGGGTGTGGCCAGCCAGCAAGTCTGCCTAAAAAAGAAAGAGTAGCAGCAAGCCATCAAGACTTCTGTCATAACTTACATCACATCTACCCCCACCCCATCCCATTCCATCCTGTCCCTGGCAGGGCAAGCCATACTGTTGTAGCCAAGCATGAAAGTGCTAGAAAATGGGAGTAATTTTAAACCATTTTCTGCCCGGGAGCCACCCCCCCAACCCACCACCCCTCTTCTCCCCTCCCCAGTCCTCTTGAAGACAAATGGGTCCAGGGCAATGACAGAGTGCCTGGTCCACAAATCACCACTACTGGCCGCTCTACTCGTCCACCCCCCCCCCCCCCCCCCCCCCCACACACACACACACACACATACACACACCAACCCCTCTACTCACTGCCTCCCTGTCTCCCTCCTTCCTCCCCCCTCCCTCCCCTATCCCCGGCCCTCTGTCCATTAGTCATGTGCATGCGGGCAGCAGCCGGCAGCAGTAATTAGACAAGGACAAATCGCCGGCAGCGGACACGGAAGGGTCCGGCCGCTAAATAAGGCCCCGTTACCATACCGACCAGTGGGCGGAGATGGGGGGAGAGGATTATGATGGTGGGGGGAATGGATTGAGAAGAGATTGGGGGGAGAGAATTGGGAGAAGGCCGAGAGGTACTGTCTGCATGCTGCACTACACTGTCCTGTCCTGGGATCCCATTCATAACCCTGTACACTCTCAAATATACATCTCAACCCCAGCACCATCAGATCCCCCCACCACTCAAACTCATCCATGGAAACTGAGTGTGTTTTGGGGGGTACTGGAGCTCATGGTACAGCCACAGATAGAGAGTCAGTTTCAGATTTGGCCTGACTACCATAAAAATAGAAGAGAGATTAAACCTTGATAATGTTTAACAGCTCACAACTGGTATGACCAAAGGAAAGACAAAGACAAATGCTTATGTACAATCATATCTACCCATCACCATGTACCCACCACAATCTACCCATCTGCATCTACCCATCATCATCTACCCATCACTTCTACCCGTTGTCAGAACGTTGGCCTGTTGGGGAGGTTTATGACCCCCTTAAATACCTTTCCCCTTTTCTCTCTCTCTCTACTTTATAGAGTTGACTCTTGTAAAGCCTTTGTAACAAAGAGAGTCTGGTAACATCAAAAGGTGGGAAACGGAACCATATTTCTGTAATCCAACCAGTTGAAAATATGCGTTGGTACTTAATGAATATGATCTCAGATCAGTTGTTGTCTGAGACATTACTACTAATGACAGGATGACATAAACTGTATCTTGGAAAGTCCACACATTCTAGTTATCAGAATCACATGGAATTGTTGTGCAATTTAAATGTTTAAATATAAAACTATTTGTGAAAAGATTAAATGTAATTTTAGCTTCTTAAATGAGAGAACGGTTTGTCATAGAGAAACTCTGCTCACTCAGAGGCCCCGCCCAAGTGAACAGACATTGGTTGTAAACTATGAAACATGCCCTTCTTTCACCACTATATAAACCCGTTGACGAAAATTCAACTTTCTGTTCCAAAGACGTGAGGACTTGCGGTCCCCACGTTGAAAGGACAAAGATCACCTACAGAACTAAGCCAACCTCAGCGTGAGCTCTGGTTGAACGACAAGAACCTAATAAAATTAGCATAACATTTTTACGTGAAGATGACGATCAACATGCCGAAAGGATGAATTTTGACTATACCAGCCAGAATATAGCATGAGCTTAAAGTATGGCAACTTGGTATGAACTTTGAACTCTTATTCACTAAAGAAGTGATACCTCTAGCCGTTGCGTTAGCAACAGCAGCTGCAAACGTGGGCTAGGAGAGGACGAACAGAGTATCCATTCTACCACGCTTCAGTTCAACACTAGACATTCTTCAGAGGACAAGAGAGCCATGCTGGACAACCTGGCCTTCTATCTACGACCAATCTACCGAAGCGCAGCTCAGAGTAAATATTTATTGCATTTTCCTTTTTCAAATGGGTGGTAATTTAGAATGCATAAGATACTGCATTTACGATAGCATAGCTGCCTACAGCCCGACAGGAACAAAAAAGTTTTTGTTTCTCTGTCTTCCCGCTCTTTCATTCAAAACCCAACCCCCTTTCTTTGTGTAACGAGCCGCCATATATGTTCGGCCGCTAGGGACGTTTTCCTTTATGACATAATTTGTAATCAAATTCTGTGTAGATGTAATTCTGTGTGATTAGTTAGGTATTTAGTAAATAAATAATTAAACCAAATTTTGAATTGCTGATTCAACTTGTTAGCCAGGGTTCGTGAAGATAACCAAGAATTTGCAACTTTCAGATGAGACTGAATAAAGTGAGGATTAAATATTGACTGCTCCAGATGTAAAAGATTACTAGGTCTTTAAGAGTTTATTCGGAAGATAACAGCTCTATAAACATTATTTCGTGGTGCCACGACTTTCTAGTTAATTACATTTACCTGATTAGCTTAATCAGGTAATATTAATTACAGAGAAATTATTTTATAGAATAGCATGTCATATCACTTAATCCGGCATAGCCAAAGACACAACACCATCACCATCTACCCATCAACATCTACCCATGACATCTATCCATCATCATCTACCCATCACTGTCTACCCATCACCATCTACCCATCATCATCTAAATATCATCTATAAGGGCACAAGGCGAGACCCAGATGCAGACACGGGAGGCAGATGGTTTGAGTCTTTGATATTTATTATTATCCAAAAGGGTAGGCAAGAGAATGGTCGTGGCCAGCAAAAGGCCAAAACCAGTTCAGAGTCCAGGAGGTACAGAGTGGCAGGCAGGCTCGAGGTCAAAGCAGGCAGAATGGTCAGGCAGGCGAGTACAGAGTCCAGAAACAGGTAAGGGACAAAACCGGGAGGACTAGCAAAAAGAGAATAGAAAAAGCAGGAGCACGGGACAAACACGCTGGTTTACTTGAACATACAAGATGAACTGGCACAGAGAGACAGGAAACACAGGGATAAATACACTGGCACAGAGAGACAGGAAACACAGGGATAAATACACCGGGGAAGATAAGCGACACCTGGAGGGGGGGGAGACAATCACAAGGACAGGTGAAACAGATCAGGGCATGACAATCATCATCTACCCATCACCATATCTACCCATCTATCCATCATCATCTACACATTGCCATCTACCCATCACATCTACCCGTCACTATCTACCCGCCACCTTCTACCCATCACCATCTACCAATCATCATCATATACCCATCACAGTCTACTCATCACCATCTACCCATCTACATCTACCCATCACCATCTACCCATCATCATTGCTAGCCTTTTCAAACAGAAATTTGCATCCTGTAGCACAAACTCCAAAAAGTTCTGGGACACTGTAAAGTCCATGGAGAATAAGAGCACCTCCTCCCAGCTGCCCACTGCACTGAAGATAGGAAACACTGTCACCACCAATAAATCCGCGATAATTGAGAATTTCAATAAGCATTTCTTTACGGCTGGACATGCTTTCCACCTGGCTACCCCTACCCCGGTCAACAGCCCTGCACCTCCCCACAGCAACTTGTCCAAGCCTCCCCCATTTCTCCTTCCCAAATCCAGATAGCTGATGTTCTGAAAGAGCTGCAAAATCTGGACCCCTACAAATCAGTCGGGCTAGACAATCTGGACCTTCTCTTTCTAAAATTATGCGCCTAAATTGTTGCAACCCCTATTACTAGCCTGTTCAACCTCTCTTTCGTATCGTCTGAGATCCCCAAAGATTAAAAAGCTGCTGCGGTCATCCCCCTCTTCAAAGGGGGAGACACCCTAGACCCAAACTGCTACAGACCTACATCTATCCTACCCTGCCTTTCTAAGGTCTTCGAAAACTACTTCTCAGACAGAGTTCAGTTGTCCGGACCTCTGGCAGTCTCTATGGGGGTGCCACAGGGTTCAATCCTCGGGCCGACTATTTTCTCTGTATACATCAATGATGTCGCTCTTGCTGCTGGTGATTCTCTGATCCACCTCTACGCAGACGACACCATTCTGTATACATCTGGCCTTTCTTTTGACACTGTGTTAACTAACCTCCAGACGAGCTTCAATGCCATACAACTCTCCTTCCGTGGCCTCCAACTGCTCTTAAATGCAAGTAAAACTAAATGCACGCTCTTCAACCGATCACTGCCCACACCTGCCTGCACGCCCAGCATCACTACTCTGGACGGTTCTGACTTAGAATATGTGGACAACTACAAATACCTAGGTGTTTGGTTAGACTGTAAACTCTCCGTCCAGACTCATATTAATCATCTCCAATCCAAAATTAAATCTAGAATCAGCATCCTATTTTTCAACAAAGCATCCTTCACTCATGCTGCCAAACCCATACCCTTGTAAAACTGACTATCCTACCAATCCTTGACTTCGGCGATGTCATTTACAAAATAGCCTCCAACACTCTACTCAGCAAATTGGATACAGTCTATCACAGTGCCAACCGTTTTGTCACCAAAGCCCCATATACTACCCACCACTGCGACCTGTATGCTCTCATTGGCTGGCCCTCGCTTCATATTGGTCGCCAAACCCACTGTCTCCAGGTCATCTATAAGTCTTTGCTAGGTAAAACCCCGCCTTATCTCAGCTCACTGGTCACCATAGCAGCACCCACCCGTAGCACGCGCTCCAGCAGGTATATCTCTCTGGTCACCCCCAAAACCAATTCTTCCTTTGGCCACCTCTCCTTCCAGTTCTCTGCTCCCAATGACTGGAATGAACTACAAAAATCTCTGAAACTGGAAACACTTATCTCCCTCACTAGCTTTAAGCACCAGCTGTCAGAGCAGCTCACCGATTACTGCACCTGTACATAGCCCATCTATAATTTAGCCCAAACAACTACCTCTCCCCCTACTGTATTTATTTATTTATTTATTTTGCTCCTTTGCACCCCATTATTTCTATCTCTACTTTGCACATTCTTCCACTGCAAATCAACCATTCCAGTGTTTTACTTGCTATATTGTATTTACTTCGCCACCATGGCCTTTTTTTGCCTTTACCTCCCTTATCTCACCTCATTTGCTCACATTGTATATAGACTTATATTTCTACTGTATTATTGACTGTATGTTTGTTTTACTCCATGTGTAACTCTGTGCTGTTGTATGTGTCGAACTGCTTTGCTTTATCTTGGCCAGGTCGCAGTTGTAAATGAGAACTTGTTCTCAACTTGCCTACCTGGTTAAATAAAGGTGAAATAAATAAAAAAATATATATAAATCTACCCATTATCATCTACATGTCATCATCTACTCATCACCACCTACCTGTCATCATCTACCCATCATCATCTACCCATCACTACCTACCCGTCATCATCTACCCATCACATCTACCCAACAACATCTACCCATCACCATCTTTCCATCATCATCTACCCGTCACATCTACCCATCACAATCGTTCCGTCACCATCTACCCGTCACATCGTCCCGTCACCATCGTCCCGTCACCATCGTCCCGTCACCATCGTCCCGTCACCATCGTCCCGTCACCATCGTCCCGTCACCATCATCCCGTCACATCTAACCGTCACCATCGTCCCGTCACCATCGTCCCGTCACCATCTACCCGTCACCATCGTCCCGTCTCCATCTACCCTTCACCATCACCATCCACCCATCACCATCCACCCGTCACCATCCACCCGTCACCATCCACCCGTCACCATGGCACTGAGAAACACTGCAGGAGAGACATTTCACAAGGCTCCTACTCCAACACTACTACGTCATTTGTTTTTGTGGTGGCCAAACAGAGTCTAAATAAATAAATTAAGTAACTAAAGAGCAATAAGCAGGTTCCAGAGTACATTAGGTGTAACATTAGAGGGGGGGAATAATCAGAAATGAGTAGCCCTGGCTGGAATCAAATTACACATAGGAGAGGGAACTGGCAGTCAACAAAATATAAATGACTTCTGTGGGAGGGGGGGAGAGTCCACAGAGGACCACAGGCTAACGATTGTTTTGGCCAGGTCGGGTCTGCACCTCACTCCTGGGGGTGTAGGGGGTTACTGAAGGCTGACCATCACACATACACTGACACGTACTACACACACACACACACACACACATTGCAAAACACACACAGAGTGCGCTCCACTAGAGCATACTATATTGATCCCCCTCTCCTAATTTCCTAATTAGTTTTTATTGGATTTCATAATCGTCATCAGGACACATCAAACGAAACTCAAAACCCCAGCAACAATTTCTGCCCTCCTAAACATAATTCCTGTGAGTTTGTGTTTTATATTTTTTTCAAACTGTGAAAATGAAGCTGTATATTCAATTTCCAGTCCCCAGCTGTGAAGGCAAACAACCCTCTCTCTCTGTTTTACTCCCATCACCAGAACTCCTTGGATAGCAAACACCGCACAAACACGCCACTTCTCCCATGTGCAGTAAGTGATGTTTAGCATGGCACATTTTCTGCATGATCTGCTGCGATCTGTCACACTCCCGCTCTCTCCCCAGCCGCCCCTCACTTGTAGCACTTGTTAAACTTAATGCCAGCGCAGAACGACGCAATGGGGAAAGAAAGACTGTCCCTCCCTCCCTGAGTCAATGCCACTGGTTCCTATCATTGCATCATGGGAGGAAGGAAGTTTGAGATATGTTGGAGACACAGGTCAGAGACTGGCACACTTCCTGTTTTGCCCTTCCCTTCACTAGAAAGGGGAGATAAAGGGGGCTGTGGGAAATGTTCTCAATAAACTACAATTGACCTTGGCTCAAAATGTCATCTTTCCTGCTTTGCTCTTATGGGTACACTCACAATGGTACACTCATTATGCATCATTGACTTGAATGCACTGCCATTCTCACCATACACACACTGTTGATAATGGCAGACCCTGGCCCGTGACCTCTCAGGGAGTGGGATATGCAAAAAACACATTTCACAAACGCATATTAACACACGCTTGTACATGTGTGAAATAGGACAAATATAAGCACCCACCAAATTATTATTATTAATTATTATGCACACTTGCCATTCTGAACGCAGGAAAATATCCCAGAGTTTCTGTGAATCACTGACAACATCCTAACTGGTTAACGGTTATTACACAACACAAAGATATTTTGGTATAACGCCTGGGCTGTTGAAAGAGATGAGGAAAGAGCTTCTCATTATGTGGAAGTTGTGGGAAGGGGTCAATGAGGAGCACTAACTGTCTATCAACTAACCTCTGGTGTTTGGGAAGGCCTTCAACACACCAATGATTATTACCTTACCATGTGACTTACCCAGGAAAAACAGGAGACGTTCTCGGTCAGGACATCCTGGCCCAATGACACCTGTTTGTTTTCCTAGAAATAACAAGACAGACAATGGCGAGGGTTTGTGGTATTTTACTGGAAAGACTGTCCCTGAAGATGAGGGGTCTCAGTCAGTCTGTTAGCACTTCTGCTCTGCTACCATGACCCTTCTTTCCACAGAAGTCCTACTGGAGATTCTGGTAGACCTGATAGTTCTAGCAAGACCTGATCTTAGATTAGTGTGTAAAGGGGAACTCCATTCCTATGTCAGGAGGTCAAGACCCAGAAGTGTTCCATCTCGAAGCCCTGCCCCCTAGTCAACTGAACTACTCTCATTATGTGCCCATGGACAGATGTTAAATGGCATGGCGCTCAATGATTGGCCATTTTCACTGGTCCTGATTTAAATGAGTACTTGAAACAAGCTACGTGGGCTATAAAACATGTTTAAGCCTGAGGTCTGTGGGGTGGTGAATAAAGCCATTAATGTGTACTATCCAGGCACTTAGGTAATGAGGAGGTATAGAGAAGGGGAAGGAGGACAGGGGGAGATGTTACGGGTGCATCTCAATAGTTCAACTTGGATTCCTCTGCTCGTCTCCTCTACTGCCTTTTCACTGAACCAAAAAGACAGGGATAGGCTATAGGTGGAGAAAAAAAAACTGGGGAAAAATCCTTCCGTGGTCTGAGGTGTTTGTGCCCCCGTGTGCGCGTGTGTGTGTGTGTGTGTGTGTGTGTGTGTGTGTGTGTGTGTGTGTGTGTGTGTGTGTGTGTGTGTGTGTGTGTGTGTGTGTGTGTGTGTGTGTGTGTGTGTGAGGGCCACAGGTCAGCGGAAGAGGGCTTAAATCCCAGTGAAGATGTTTTTGGCCTTGATCACCCCGCCGATCGATCCCTGGCTGATTCCCTCTCAGATACGTCTTATTTTATTAGTGGCTTCGGCCTTCTGCTGGCCCATTCCGCTGTGATCAATATGGCCTGCCGAACGGCCCGTATTTTTCTCACTTTTAGTGCCTTAACGCTGTTTAACCGTGTCACCTGATAAACGGCGGGCCCTCCCCAAACGCTGATTTCCTATTGATTTCTCCCTCCATTCCGCCATCTCTCGCTTCGTCACTCTCCCATTGTTTTTATCTCCAGTTATCTCCTCCCTTCCTCTCTCCATCCTTCTGTTCCTCCTCCATGATGAGACCGCGGTCCTGTCAGCCATTTTAGGAGAGCTCAGGTAGTGGAGGTGGTTTGGTGAACTACACTGGCTTGCTGAGTAAACTTGCCTGGAGACCAATTACCAAATGACCAATTACCAAATGCCTAATGAGCTCAAAGGCCTACACAGTCTTATGGCACGCAGATGATCCGATTTCAAACCCAGTCCATTTGGGACTTGAGTATGTGAGAGTTCACTGCTCTAGAAGCGTTTGGTATTGCCTAAGAGGAACTGGGTCCAGAGTGAGGTGACTGGGCACCAAGCATCCACAGAGCAAGTGTGTGTATGTGTGTGTGTGTGTGTGTGTGTGTGTGTGTGTGTGTGTGTGTGTGTGTGTGTGTGTGTGTGTGTGTGTGTAATGGTGTTTGTGTGAGGATATGAAGACACAAAGCATCTAGAAAGCAGTATACAGAGGTAGTGCCATGCAACAGATGCCATGACAACCTGGCTATGGACAGCTCCATCCATCACAGGCTGTAGTCCTGATGATGAAAACAGTGTTTGGACAGGAGGAGCAGAATAGGACGAGAGCTCCTCTAAGGCAGAACACCACGTTTTTCGCCTATCATTGAGACGGAGTTTTGAGAATGTGAGTTCCTCATGCATTGACAAGATGTTGTTATCAGTAAATTAATCTTTCCTTCCAGGAGATGAACAACAGAAAAAAAGATATTGGGAAGAAGATGAAGATAAGCCAATGACCTGCTGTGTTCGACCTGATAAACATACACAAAATCAGTCACGATCACAAGATGTCCTGTAGCATCAGATAGTAGCAGATCATTTAGAAGGGGAGAAGGGACAAGATAAGAGCCACTGTCTACCTGAAGGCTTCAGCTTCCTCCGTCCAATCTTCCTCCTCTCTCTGTCTGCATTATTCATGCCAAATTAAACCTGCTCCCTGTCTGGGAAAACCAGCCACACACACACGCATGCACACCCCCCCTGGCCTTTATTGATCCCTCATCTCTGAAGTACTTCCTGCCCTAATGCCATTAATACCATGAAACACAGACCCTTATCACCAGCCACTTTAAGGACCATTGGCTGGCTTGGGCCTGGATGTGTGTCACAATATTATCCCAATATCAGACTTCCTGGATTTAACCAGGGAAAGATTATAGCTGGTATTATTGGCATCAATGTGGGGAAATCCTCTTTCTCTGGAATGAATATACACAGACCCCATCAGAGCTGACCCCCACTGTGACACCAACAGAGAAAAGCTACTGTTATCAACTGACACAACCCACTAAAGAAAACATTACCTCGTACAAGCTCCCTCTTACGTGAATCTAGAATAAAACCCACAACACACTTAAGCCTGCTGATAGACATCTGGCTTGAACTGTACATGAGTAAAGGGACACCATAAACATCTGTTACAAAGTCTAGTAATGCGACCTGACTCTTTTTATTAGGCCTCGCACCCTTTTACAATGCGTTAAGTGATAAACTGACATTTACAGCCAACCCTGCCAAGTTACACAGAGAGGGCAGCGCACAGCACAGAGAAACAGACCGTGAAGTAGCCTAATAACGAGAGGGAGTGGGAGTGAGCACACATTTTCTATTAACACTAGAGAGAGGAGTTGAAGGGGTCGACTGCTAAGAGAGGAGTCGTATCTCCAAACACCAATGCGCCCCTCACCGCCACTTGCCCCCAAACCCAAGTATCAAGCTTCAACCAGAGGAGCTTGACCACCACCTAGTGGTCATGGCATGACACTGCCGCGACGCCCCACTCCAGACACATTAATCATGACCAAGGGAGTGTAAAATTCAATCGGCTCCTTCCATCCATTTCGAGTGTAGCAGACTGAAGGCCGGCCTTGTAGTGCCTGAGAAAGGAGGGATGAGGGGGGAAAAGAAGAGAAAAAAGGAGGCGCTCCCTACACTTCATCAGGACCCCTACTTCATAACAAATGGAGTGTCTCTCTGGCGGAGGAGTGCCATCAGAAACGCGCGTTCTCTCTATCCATTTCATTCCGGCGCTGGAGGAAGGGTCAGGGAGGGAGCAGTGGGTGCGCGTCGTGCTCTCCGCTCCCCCGCTTCCCCAGTCACACAGTAAACTACCTTTTAGGAATTGTTTCTCAATAAGAAATGATCAGTCCATTTATCTGCGCCAGGCGGGCCTGTCTTCTCACCCAGACCTCCAATATTTTTCGTTTGACCTGATCAGGGCTATAAACTAGACCGAGACACTTTCAATTTGTCACCCGGGGAGCCCACTAACCAGCCTCGCACAATTGATTGCATCCACCATTCCAAATGTAAAAACTCCTCCCGTGGTTGAAATCCTTTCTGGTCTTTTCCTATTTTCTTCCTTTTCATTTTATTTTCTCTACTACTTAACATTTATGGCAAAATGTTACAAGCCCTCCGCCCAGTCCATCCCACCATGTCCTTTACAGGCTCCAAAAGCCCGTGGAAACTGAAGCCTGCTTTGTAGTGTATGTTGTCTATTTAATATCCACTTTTCACCGTTTTTGAAGATATATTTATTTTTAAGCAATACAAACTGTGAGAAGAATTCAATCCTTCAATTATATAATATTTTATAAAGAGAGATCATTTGGAATATAATATAGTGTTCATTCGTGACTACGCAGTATGTACGAGGCAGTACTGGTAAGATCTTACACAATCCTCAGCTAAACGTTTTTTTTGCGCACAAGGTTAATTAAACAGGTCAATAGTTCTTCCTGGGAATACAACAACAGTTCTCACACTCACTTGGTCATAACAGAGCAGAACGTAAAATGTTATTTGAACTATTATTCAACAGTATTAACCCTCAGCACATGTCTGGGCCCTTTGACTCTGGCCATTTATTAGAATATGTTAATGTGTGGCCAAACAGGATGGAAGACCATCATGTGAGTGGTTATATTTGCCAATATGTTGCCACAGGTTTACCATCTAGGTCTAGGATGTCAACGAAATGTGTCAGTCCCCCCTACCTCTAGACACTTCTCATAGCCCTAGCTCTGGAAGAATGATCTGATGGGCACAAGCTGCCTCTCGGTATGCAACTTAACTTACACCCATACCTATCAAAACGGTCAGCTGTAATGAACCTTATCTCATCCCCAACTCAGATTTAACTCAAATTCATCAGCATTTGTACATTTTTACAACAGCCATCCTTTCCTTACAAGAGATGAAAAACAAACTGATAATAAGAAGATGAAATGAAATTCAACTCATCTCAGCACCCTCCAAGACTACAGCTCAACTAACCTGCTGTATAGTATTGATCAACTGACATATTGTTTATACAATTACACGTTCATAGTGACAAAAAAACATGTAGGTGTAGACGTGGACACTTCTCGCTTGAATGACCAAGACAGATAGGAAAAAATAACCAGATTGTTTTCTTTCAAAACATGTGTAAACTTTGAACAGGGGGTAGGCCTTAATTACAATCTAAACATGACATGCCTCCCCTCCAGAACACTTTATCACTGTTAAACATTCTTCAAATGGACTCAGACACGTCAATGATTGTTTAAATGAAGGCCTAGAACACGGAAAGGAAGACAGTGGACCTAACACACACAACCTGTTCAAACTGCTGCCTCGTCTAAATCCTGTGGTCCAATAGGCTACTATGAATCACTAACAGATGTGGCTGTCACTCCTCCTGTCATCCCATGGTTGGAGAACTAGAATAGGCAACTGAGTGGAACTGGAAAACAGGTTCGGTAATACTGTTTTACAGACCCGAACACCTAGATGTAAGCTAAAGCAGAAATGCAGCCTAGATCAAGGACAGAGGGGCGACTCCTTCCTAGCCTAGACACCGAGGTAGAATATCCCATCAACAGGGTTGGGATGACAACTGTCACGATAAATTCTTATCAATAGGGCTATAAGTGATATTGAAGTGAGATACCTTTAGAGACAGTAAATTTTCTTTAGATGAGGGAGCGTGGACATCTTTGAAATGTTGAGAACACACATGGGGCTACCAGTTTGTTGTAAAACTACCGGCTCTATCCCTTCACCTTGGCTTGGACAGCATCTGCCAGACTGCCAACCAGCATGGTTATTTTTACCTAGGCTACTCATCATAGAATGATCATTGGAGCTAATGGTTATAGTCCTTATTCCAATTAGGCTAGTGGCCAGTTAGCGCCTTGAAGCATCTTGTTTGTTTGGTCAAAAGTTAAAATAATTGTAACAGGGGGAACCCTATTTACCCTTGATATGTATTGGGCTACTGTTGAACATTTTTACTGAATTCGGGGGGTAGCCCTGACCAGGACTCTAACCTGGGTACAGAGGCTGTCAAGTCAACACCTTTACCATTACGCCATGCGGTCCCTGTTGAGGTGATTACGTGCTGGTTTAAGGTCAGTACATTACCCCCTTCCTTCAGGAAAGCGTGTCCCCAAATGTCTCAATACTAAATCCCTAGAACTGAGACGATTAGTGACTATCGACACATCATACCGGTCACTTATCGCAGGCAATTTGCTGATATGGTTCATTATGATAAGAAGCCTATACTAGAGAAATGTGATAATGGGCTACAACCATCAAACTAGCTGTAGTACTTTAAAGGATAATACTTTTTTTTTTAAACGGTGCAGCACATTGTTATAAAAGTATCATTATATTACTGTCTAACATCACCATTAACTTACATCTGGTGTTTGTTTTTCTGGGTTTCTCTCCAGGACAGTGGCCTTTTCACTGTGCAGGCACTACTTTGTCCTTGGAGATGGTATGGTATCTTTTTGGTTTACAAATTATTTTGCTGGTGATAAAACTATTATGGTCAGCATTTTTCTTTATTGAATAAATAATCTAAATGGGTATATTTCAAATGCATATGCTGTACGGAAGTATTCATGTTGAAAAGCTTTAGGGTTAGGCTAATCATATTTAGCCTACTTACATGCCTTTGGTATCTTCCAGGTATGGCAGGGCTATATAAAAGTTTTGACTAGATGGTATACAGTTTATGTCAGAAGTGACTTTCATAACAGGTTAGGATAATTTATGCAGCAGGCATTAAAAAAGTGTTTGGGTTAAGAAAATAAAAACCATACAAGACAACAACAAAAAAAAGCCTGGTGCCATGACTCCCTCCTTCCACTCCACCAAGTGGTTGCCAGTGCCATCCTTTTAAGAGTCACAACGTTTTTAAAATTAATTTCGCAAGAGGTCCTAGGTCTCTTTCTTTTTAGTAGAAGACTCTTTCTCCTCAGACTGGTCTGATAGACTAGACATAGCATAGTACATGTAAATCCAGGATATTGAAATGTCAATATGTTTGTTATGGTTATGTAAGACATGTTACTTAAGGCAAAGATGAAAGGAGGGTGGTTGGTCAGGGTGGACATATGTGAACAGCTAGCAACCCAAAAGGTTGTGTGTTCAAATCTCATCACGGACAACTTTAGGATGTTAGCAACTGCATATAACTTTTTAGCTAACCCTTCCCCTAACTCTTTAACCTAACACCTACATTTAACCCTAACCCATAGCCTAGCTAACGTTACCCACAACAAATTGTAATTTGTAACATTTCAAACGTTTTGAAAATTCGTAACATATACAAATTGCCATTGTAATTCTTAACATACCATACGAAAAATAACATCAAGCTAAAGCAATGTTTCGGATATACATACAGAATAATAAGAAATGCTCTGAGACCAGGTTGCCAGCTTCCCTCAATTCCCAGGAGTCGTGAGCACGCTCTTCCCGCAACTCTGCAAACTGATTGGAGCGCTAAGCGAGGAAGTCAGCCGCACTCTCTCATACTGTCATCTCAAAGAGTTTATTTACATTTCCGCTACCCGCTGTAAGGTTACTCTACCCACATTCCCTTTTACCGCTGTCAGAGATCAATCAACGCGCCAGGTAGATGCCTAAATGCGCGCCCAATATGAAATCATTTGTAACCTAATCAGCCAGACAAAACACACCAGGGCCTAACATCAGCCATATGCCTACCACAATCTCCAATTGCCTAATCGGAGGATAAATCCAGTTGGTTACATTCGTAATTTAAAACACTCAAAATACCTTAAATTGAAACAAAACATCTAATTTAGTGTAATTATGAGCATTCCCGTGAAGATTGTCTTTAATGCCAATACAAGGTTGTTTTAAGAATTGTCAGTACATTGTTGGATGCGTTGGGAACACAGAAAAAGGTTAAAAACTGGGCATACTACATTATTAACATGCTGGCATTGTCTCCCATAATAATACTGATTATATTCTTTAAATCTTAAATGGAATAACATCTATCAAAGGAAATACTGGCATGACTGGAAACCATTCCAGATCAGTTTACAGTACAACACTGACACCTGCTGGACAAGTACACTACAGCACCAGTATGAGGACACCAGTAAGTTCACCCAGGACTCAGGTGTAGGATGAAGTTTCCCCTAAACACTGATCTAATGGTCATTATAAACTGGGTGGTTCGAGCCCTGAATGCTGATTGGCTGAAAGCTGCAGTACATCAGTGTGACAAAACATTGTTACTGCTCTAATTAAGTTGGTAAACAGTTTATAATAGCAATAAGCACCTCGGGGGTTTGTGATATATGGCCAATATACACCACGGCTAAGGGCTGTGTCCTAGCACTCCATGTTGCGTCGTGCTTAGAACAGCCCTTAGCCGTGGTATATTGGCCATATACCACACCACCTCAGGCCTTATTGCTTAAGTTTAAACCATTTAACAGACACAGACAGGCATAGTTGAGCCCATGACCATACGGCTTTATTTCAAGATGTGGAGGGATACAGCTGCTTATCAGAGATGGGCAACTACAGACTACAGATTACACTGTGGCTTTGTGACAGACGCATTAAGATTCTCAGCACAGAGGAACATCAGTCATCTCACAGTCAACTACATTTGTGCAAATCTACATTGTGATCTTAGCAGTGTTCTTAAAAGACTACAATTTAACATGCAAGAGTATTTCACTTGTAGTCATTCTACTATTCAGATTGCATTGGATCATCTATGGTATGTTAGTTTTCCAGAGTTCAGAGGCAGTTATATTGTACCTAGAAAGGACAAGGAATTGAAAGTTAAAACCATGCAGACATAAGTCAATAAAGTAAGGACAGTAACCTTACTGAAATGAAAGCAGGCCCTATGGTTTTGTTTGTTTTCTTACTCTAAAGCTTTTGGGGGTCATTTTTTTTCTCCAATAATAATAGCACTCCTAGAGAAAAACAAAGAAAATAAGGAAGAGCAAATCAAGACAGGAGCAGGGGTTGTTGTAATATATGGGGTGAAACGTACTTAAAAATGGGCCATGCTATCCGGTATCCTTCGGACGTCCCTACCCACCCATTGAAGTTAAAATGTAAAATGTTAGGGTTATGAGCAGGGACATCCAAAGGAACCAAGATAGCAGTGACCCATAAAAATGTGTGCCTTCCTTTCTGTTGAACATTACTGGTCTTGACACAGACAATGGTGTACAAAAGAACAACTGATTTATGCAAACCACAACCAATGGTGAAAAAGGGAAACAGTGGTGGGCCAAAGAGAAATGGCTCAAAAATATACAATGCTTACATTTTTTAGGCTTCATATGCATCTCTCAATGCACTTATTCGTATGGAAAAATGGCACTTACATTTTTCAGTTTTGATTGCTTCTTTTGCACTTAAAATGCTTGATGGGTTATTTGCACATTTCATACCAAAATGAAATGTGAAATATGGTTAGATCATTTGGCACAGAACGGTTAAAAAGGCCACTATGTTTGAGACAGACAGTAGTAAAGAGTTGTAGAGATACTGTCTAAAAGCAGAGAGGTCTTTTTCACAGTAATAACCCAGAACGCTACATTCTGTGTCGACACATCAAATCCTAAATGGAATTTCCATCTGTGGCACAAGCTTATAGATCTGTGCCACTGAGTCAAAACACTTATGATTGTAGATTGCAGGGTTCTCGAACTCTGGTCCTGGAGAGCCATTAGGTGTGCTGGCTTTTGTTCCAGCACTAACACATCTGATTTAGCTAAACGTGATCCAGATTGAAGACCATGAGTAGTTGATTGATTGTGTTGGGGCTGGGTTGGGTTGGGTTGGAACAAAACCCTGCTGTTCCCGTATCTCTCCAGGAGTGGAGTTGGGGATTCCTGTTCTAGAGACAAGTATTGGAAAAAGGAGACCGCTAGCCTTGGTACTGACAGCTACAGTAGGATGAGACTAGCACCCAGTCTAGGGGAGGAGCAAATTATTACAAAATAAGATACACATTTTTTGCACCCCCCCAAAAAAAACGTTTCACATCCTCACACTCAGTCTTCGTTTATTTACCGCGCCATGCCACGACGTAAAAACAGAGGCTGGAATTCAAATCAAACCCCCCATAGCAATGTTTACACAGCATCTTGGTTTTACAAATTACTGCACATATACACACACACATATTATCTTAAACTGGAAGCATCTACCTGTGGAGTCTAGCTGGTGTTGGTTGGGATTTTATTTGACCATGGGGAAAAAGAGCTACTGCGTAAATACTACAGGGTTCGATTGAATTGAGCCCAAAGCCATAAAAAAATAACCATGGAACCAAGGACCAGGTATGGTACCCCCATTCCCTGGACCCGAGCCTACTCTGTCTATATGTACAGGTGTGGATGGGACCTGGTCTATCTGGCCATGCTGGAAAGGACAGAACTATAAAGCTCTCCAACCATACTATAACTTTCAGACATTAAACTGATAAGAACAGATCCTACATTTGATCTAAGCCAAAACGCAGACAGGGGGGGTCCCCTAACCCTTCAGTAAATTCAGAACAAATAGCCCATGTACATGCTCATTTGTTCTGTCCGTTTCAGAATGGCCCTCTAGTGACTACCATGTGGAATGAGAAATAAATATATAATACATCTTTGTACAGGGTGATAAAGGGGAAGAGGGTATCAGAATGGGGATGGGGGGGGGGCACAGTGTAGGTTTAGGAGGGGTGTTCTCCTTTCTCCTCTTCGGGTCTTACCCAGTACCCTGCTTCCCATGACTCTGTTCCCCTAACGCTGGTCCTCTCTGGGTGAGGGGTTGGAACCAGGACGTAGTGGTCAGAGTTATGACAGGCGGACAGAAACCAGCTCAGAGGACCCTGGATCTCTTGCTGGTTAATGACCCATGCTAACAGATGGGGAGAAGGAGATACAGACAGAGAGAACAAGAGGGATATAAAGTGAATCAGAGAAAGACTAAGATAAACATATCATATGGCAGTGTTTTATTAGAATGCCCATTAGTTGTTCCTGAAGCAGCAGATACTCTTCCTGGAGTCCACACAGAACATCAATAGACTGTTCTACATACATAAGATTAGATCCAAAAAAAGGTCCTACGGACAGTTACACGCATGCTTACATACACTATACATACACAAAAGTAGGTGGACACCCCGTGAAATTTGTGGATTCGGCTATTTGTAACGTGGCTCCGTCATAGGATGCCACCTTTCCAACAAGTCAGTTTGTCAAATTTCTGCCTTGGTCGACTGTAAGTGCTGTTATTGTGAAGTGGAGACGTCTAGAAGCAAAAATGGCTCAGCCGCAAAGTGGTAGTTCCAAACTGCCTCTGGAAGCAACGTCAGCACAATAACTGTTCGTCGGGAACTTCATCAAATGCGTTGACATGGCCGAGCAGCCGCACACAAGCCTAAGATCACTATGCGCAATGCCAAGCTTCGGCTGGAGTGGTGTAAAGCTCACTGCCATTGGACTCTGGAGCAGTGGAAACGCGTTCTCTGGAGTGATGAATCACGCTTCGCCATCTGGCAGTCCGAAATCTGGGTTGCCACGGAAAAAAACACTACCTTCCCGAATGTATAGTGCCAACTGACGGTTGATGGAGGGGGAATAATGGTCTGGGGCTGTTTCATGGTTCGGGCTAGGCCCCTTAGTTCCAGTGAAGGGAAATCCTTTACACTACAGCATACAATGACATTCTAGACTATTCTGTACTTCCATCTTTGTGGCAACAGTTTGGGGGAGGCCCTTTCCTGTTTCAGCATGACAATGCCCCCGTGCACAAAGCGAGGTCCATACAGAAATGGTTTGTTGAGAACAGTGTGGAAGAACTTGACTGGCCTGCACAGATCCCTGACCTCAACCCCGTCGAACACCTTTAGGATTAATTGGAATGCTGACTGCGAGCCAGGCCTAAATCACCCAACATCAGTGCCCGACCTCACTAATGCTTGTGGCTGAATGAAAGCAAGTCCCTGCAGTAATGTTCCAACATCTAGTGGAAAACCTTCCCAGAAGAGTAGAAGAGGCTGTTATAGCAGCAAAGGTGGGACCAACTCCATATTAACGCCCATGATTTTGGAATGAGCTGTTCGACAAGCAGGTGTCCACATACTTTTGATCATGTAATGTACATACATAGCCCTAATATGTGTTATGGGCGTGCTTTGTTCTTTTCTCAGAACAAACAAGCGAGAACAAAAAGAGTAGAGTATTAGAAAGACAGTGTTTTTCTCCTACCTTAGCCTGCTTGTAAAAGTGGGGAGCAAGCTCGACCAACCAGGAGGACTCTACAGCTGTGACATCACGCATGTAGTACTTAGAGGTCTGCACGACTTCATTGAAGACAACCCTGGGCGAGGACATGGCAGTGTTAGACGCATATATCTGGAAGATTCATTCCTCTCCTCTGAGACCCAGACATATTTGATCTATTCCAGAGCTCGAACACCTGATTCAGTCAACTATCAATTATGCCCTTGAGTAGATGAATCAGCTGAGCTAGTTTAGGGCTACAACAACATAGTGAAACCTCTGGGGTCCCCAGGGAGAGGTTTGAGAATCCTTGGACCAATGTAAAAGCCAAATCCTCACCACTTCGTAGGCTTCTCTCCAAACAGCACAGAGTTGGGATGGATGTGAAGCTCTCTGTCATCCCGTAGAGTCCTGGAAAACAGAAGGTGTGAGGAGGGGATGAATTAACTGTAGAGACATTCAGCCTAGTCAAGGCAAAAGCAATGAGCAACAGTGTTTCAGGTAGTTGGTAGTCACCTGTAGGATCCTGAGTGGTGCATGCGGGCAGCGTTGGCAAAAAACCCAGACACAATGCATCTCAGGATCACATCCGGGTCACCTGGACAAGACAAAAAACACAATTTCCTGTTTAATTTGAACACCGTAAAGAGGTGCACATAAAGGATACAAACAGGACAGAAATGTGGGGTATACACACCTTCGCTGGAGGTGCGTGGCACCTTGAATTTATTCATGAGTCGTCTGAGCTGTTCTCGAACAGTCATGGCTCGCTGCAGACCCTTGTAGTTGAGGAAGTGTTCCTGACACCACTGAGAGCTCTTCTGGTGCTGGAGGGATGAGAGGGGGTAGACACAAACCAGTTACATGTATTTGACCTTTTGGTCTACCATTTAGGTTTTATTCCCGCTGGAAAATAACAAGGGTACTTACGATGAACAAAAATATAAACACAACATGTAAAGTGTTGGTCCCATGTTTCATAAGCTGAAATCCCAGAAAATGTTCCATACGCACAAAAAGCTTATTTCTCTCAAATTTTGTGCACAAATTTGTTTACATCCCTGTTAGTGAGCATTTCTCCTTTGCTAAGAAAATCCATCCACCTGACAGGTGTGGCCATCAAGAAGCTGATTAAACATGATCATTACACAGGTGCACCTTGTGCTGGGGATACTAAAAGGCCACTCTAAAATGTGCAGTTTTGTCACAGAACAAACACAATGCCACAGATGTCTCAAGATGAGGAAGCGTGCAATTGGCTTGCTGACTGCAGGAATGTCCACCAGAGCTGTTGCCAGAGATTTGAATGTTAATTTCTCTACCATAAGCTACCTCCAACATCGTTTTCGAAAATGTGTCCGTACGTCCAACCGGCCTCACAACCACAGACCACGTGTAACCACACCAGCCCAGGACCGCCACATCTGGCTTTTTCACTTGTCGGGAACGTCTGAGAACAGCCACCCTGACAGCTGATGAAGCCTGCACACTCACCAGACATGTCACCCATTGAGCATGTTTGGAATGCTCTGGATCAACATGTAAGACAGCTTGTTGCAGTTCCCACTAATATCCAGCAACTTTGGACTGCCATTGAGGCGTGGGACAACATTCCACAGCATGATCAACTCTGCAAAGGAGATATGTCGCGCTGCACGAGGCAAATGGTGGTCACACCAGATTTCTGATCCACACCCCTACCTTTTTTAAAAAGGTATCTGTATGCATAACTGAATTCCCAGTCATGTGAAATCCATAGATTAGGGCCTAATGAATCTATTTAAAATGACTGATTTCCTTATATGTAAAATCTTTTAAATTGTTGCATGCTGCGTTTATATTTTTGTTCAGTATAGTTCTCAGAAATGCAAATGCTTAGTAAAGCTGTCCTGGAAAGATATCAATCTAAAATGTTATATCATTCAGAGTGTTTTGCTGTTCATGGACCATGTTCATATAAAAAGATTCAGGTTGTTCGCTGCTAAACGGAAGGCTTCATTCCCAGCGGTGGCCCATACAGTGGCAGTGCCCACCTTGATGAAGGCTTCGTACACATTGAGCATGGTGAGATGATCTCCTTCCGCCACAGCAAACTTGCGATGCTCCCGCGCCTATGGAGGAGGGAGGAGGATGGGAGCAGAGAGAGAAAAAGAGACGGGGAGACATGCAGACAGAGAGGGAGACGAGAGGTGATTAGGATGGTAGATGCCGTGCTTCTCAGACACAGGTAAAAGCTTTGGAGTCTCGAAGCACAGAGACTGACATACAGATCTGCACAACAGAACATTTTAGACTGGGCATTCAACATGACGACATGTGCAACACTCACTGCTGGTTTCTTCTGATTGGCTGGCACCATGAAGATGTTTTGGATCTGCATCATGGCTGCTATGGTAACGATCTCCTTGGAACAGCCAAAGTTTCCTGACTCCAGCAGCATCTTGGCAAACATGGGGCTGAGGGGGAACTCTGCCATACGCATGCCCATAGGGTCAGTCAGACGACCATACTGGTCCAGACCCCCCAGGGCGTAGAGCAGCTCCAGGGCTTGGACCATGGACTGGGCTGGAGGAGGCTAGAGTGGGAACAATTATAAAGTTAGTTTAATACGCAGGCTATCAAAGTTTATAATTTGTTGATAACCAGTCTTGGTGCTCTTTGAGTCAATTCACCATCTTTCAGAATTGTGAGCCTTTCACAGTGCTCTTAATCTTGTGTACAGACTACTTCAGCATCTGACCAAATTCCGAAAGATTTTAGATCTGAGTAAACCCGAGATTACAGTGCTCAAAACAAAGTACACACATTGTACTGGATGGACTCACAGAGAGAAAGCTGAATCGCAGCACGTTGTCTATGCCCAGAGCTTTGAGCTGCAGGATGACAGGGGCCAGGTTGGTGCGCTGCATCTCGGGAACCGTGGACGCAGGCAGCTTCTCAAAATCCTCCTCTGGAGCACAGACAGGTCAGAACACACACACCGCAGTACAGGGCTGCATTCCACACCCTTCCCCTGCTGTCATTCACTCGCCATTGCTGATCTGAGAAAGCTTAGAGCTTTCTTGACACTTTTTCCCCCTCACCGATGGCCTTTTCTGATAACAAACACACAGAGACCCCCCCTCCCTCACACATACACACCTGTGTATAGTCTGAAGCACTTCCCGGCTCGGTTGCGTCCCCCTCGTCCTGCCCTCTGACTGGCTGAGGCCTTGGAGATGGGCGTGACCACCAGCGACTCGATGGTAGTGCAAGGGTTGTATGCCCGCAGCTTGACAAACGCACAGTCGATCACAAACACGATGCCGTTGATGGTGATGGACGTCTCTGCTATGTTAGTGGCCACCACCACCTTAGGGAACCAGAGAGAGCGCTTTAACATAGACCGCCCACTCCTGTATATCCAATACAAGGCTTTGCAAAGGGGAATTGCACATTGTGAATTGATTATAAAGCACATGCTTCAGCCACTCAGATCATTTCATCCTGTGGCAAAAAGTGTTTTCATCGCTCGGTACTCTTAAGGAAGCTTACCGTATACCCATGGCTGTCCTATGTCCAAGCAGAGGTATAAAAGCATTCTTTGCCACAAACTACAATCTGGCCATCTGAGAACTTGACATTAACTTTTCTTTGCCACTTGTCCTTCAGATAATTAGGACAATTTTTACTTGCCCAAATGTTAAAGTCACCTGTCACGTTACCCCCACCCCTGGAAAAGGGTCTCCAACACCAACTAGCGGGCCGACAGTTGGCTAACCCTGCTGTAGGTTATGCGCAAATGTTAAAAAATGCAATTAGCAGGAAAACACCGTTCTCAAAAGCCCACAGATTAAAATATCAGTTAGAATTTAAAGGGAGATCTAATGATGCATCAACTAGCATGGTTTACTAATATGACTAGGATTATCACCAACTAGTATGGTTTACTAATATGACTAGGATTATTATCAACTAGTATGGTTTACTAATATGACTAGGATTATTATCAACTAGTATGGTTTACTAATATGACTAGGATTATCACCAACTAGTATGGTTTACTAATATGACTAGGATTATCATCAACTAGTATGGTTTACTAATATGACTAGGATTATTATCAACTAGTATGGTTTACTAATATGACTAGGATTATCACCAACTAGTATGGTTTACTAATATGACTAGGATTATTATCAACTAGTATGGTTTACTAATATGACTAGGATTATCATCAACTAGTATGGTTTACTAATATGACTAGGATTATCACCAACTAGTATGGTTTACTAATATGACTAGGATTATCACCAACTAGTATGGTTTACTAATATGACTAGGATTATTATCAACTAGTATGGTTTACTAATATGACTAGGATTATCATCAACTAGCATGGTTTACTAATATGACTAGAATTATCACCAACTAGTATGGTTTACTAATATGACTAGGATTATCACCAACTAGTATGGTTTACTAATATGACTAGGATTATCATCAACTAGCATGGTTTACTAATATGACTAGGATTATTATCAACTAGTATGGTTTACTAATATGACTAGGATTATCACCAACTAGTATGGTTTACTAATATGACTAGGATTATCACCAACTAGCATGGTTTACTAATATGACTAGGATTATCATCAACTAGCATGGTTTACTAATATGACTAGGATTATGCCTTTGGCTGCTGGACAATAAAATAACATTGATTTAAAACCAATAGAACATGAGAAAAAGGCTGGTTTCATTGTCATATTAAGCATTATAAAATACACTACATGACCAAAAGTATGCTCGTCTAACATCTCATTCCAAAATCATGGGCATTATTATGGAATTGTTCCCCCCTTTGCTGCTATAACAGCCTCTCCTCTTCTGGGAAGGCTTTCCACTAGATGTTGGAACATTACTGCAGGGACTTGCTTCCATTCAGCCACAAGAGCGTTAGTGAGGTCGGGCACTGATGTTGGGTGATTAGGCCTGGCTCGCAGTCTGCATTCCAATTCATCCCAAATGCGTTCGACGGGGTTGAGGTCAGGGCTCTGTGCAGGCCAGTCAAGTTCTTCCACACCCATCTTGACAAACCATTTCTGTATGGACCTCACTTTGTGCACGGGGGCATGGTCATGCTGAAACAGGAAAGGGCCTCCCCCAAACTGTTGCCACAAAGATGGAAATACAGAATCGTCTAGAATGTCATTGTATGCTGTAGCGCACAGGTGTCAAACTCATTCCACGGGGGGCCGAGTGTCTGCGGGTTTTCGCTCCTCCCTTGTACTTGATTGATGAATTAACATCACTAATTAGTTAGGAACTCCCCACACCTGGTTGTCTAGGGCTTTATTGAAAGGAAAAACCAAAAACCTGCAGACACTAGGCCCTCCGTGGAATGAGTTTGACACCCCTGCTGTAGCGTAAAGGATTTCCCTTCACTGGAACCATAAAAAACAGCCCCAGATCATTATTCCTCCTCCACAAAACTTCACAGTTGGAACTATGCGTTCGGGCAGGTAGCGTTCCCCTGGCATCCGCTAAACGCAGATTTGTCTGTCGGACTGCCAGATGGTAAAGCGTGATTCATCACTTCAAAGAACAGGTTTCCACTGCTCCAGAGTCCAATGGCAGCGAGCTTTACACCTCTCCAGCCCAAAGCTTGGCATTGCGCATGGTGATTTTAGGCTTGTGTGCGGCTGCTCGGCCATGTCAACGCAATTCATGAAGCTCTCGACGAACAGTTATTGTACTGACGTTGCTTCCAGAGGCAGTTAGGAACTCGTAGCGAATGTTGCAACTGAGGACAGACAATTTTTACGCGCTTCAGCACTCGGCGGTCCCATTGTGAGTTTGTGTGGCGCTAGCAGGGCAGAAATTTGACGAACTGACTAGTTGGAAAGGTGGCATCCTATGACAGTGCAACATTGAAAGTCACTGAGCTCTTCAGTACGGGCCATTCTACTGCCAAAGTGTGTCTATGGAGATTGCATGTCTGTGTGCTCAATTTTATACACCTGTCAGCAATAGGTGTGGCTGAAATAGCAGAATGAACCAATTTGAAAGGATGTCCACATACATTTGGCCATGTAGAGTAATTCCCTCAACATTTCTATGGTCGCATTTTAGGCGAGGCTACTTTGAAACAAGGTAAGACATGCTTCATAAAATGACATAAAACATCCAGGTTTTAAACAATTAAGTCTATGGTTAAATAGTTTCAACATGATGACTGCCTCCGCTAACGTGACCATTTGATCTGAACACTACCGTGCCTCGAGTATGTCAACAGAATCAACTAGCATTATTTTTATTCTGTACAGGCTTCCTTCATGTCACTCTGTCATTTACATTAGTATTGTGGAGTAACTACAATGTTGTTGATTTGATCCATCCTCAGCGTTCTCCTGTCACAGCCATTAAACACCAACTGTTTTAAAGTCACCACTGGCCTCATGGTGAAATCCCTGAGTGGTTTCCTTCCTCTCCGGCAACTGAGTAAGGCCCCTGTGTCCTTGAAGTGACTGGGTATATTGATACACCATCCAAAGTGTAATTAATATCTTCACCATGCTCAAAAGGGATATTCAATGTCTGCTTTTTTAAATTTACCAGTAGGTCTGACTAACTGACTTGTCCGGACGCGACTGCTGCAGTAGAGAAAGACATTTTATAATTTATGCTGCTGCTCTTGCTTTTCACAAGAACGGCGCTTTCTCTTGGTCAATCATAAGTCATCAATGCGGCAATAGGCTACAGTCATAGAGCATCGCTCAGCGTGTGGCAAAAGTTAGGAGATATCTAATCAGTGAAAGATGGAATTAAAATTACGGAATAAAAAGGAGAAGGATAGGCTACAACGACCAAGAGCAAACGGGTAGGCAGGCTGCTACTTAATATTCTGAATGGAGTTATTTGTAACTAAGATGAGAAAGTGTATGAACTGCAGCATCAGTTAGCCTAGCTAGCTAGCTTAATTAGCTTCTCCTGGTTCGATACAGTCCAAGACAGGTACTATGTAATCATATTTGATGATAAATAACCTAGCTATGGCAGCCCTTAGTCTATTATAGCGCGAGTCAGCTTGGTTGGTTGCCATCTCTCCTCCCCTTGTCACTCGCTCACAGTATGCCCCCTCCCCCGTCTGCTAGAGTGGTACCTCTCTCCCTCCTCTTGTGCTTTATCAGCTCTGGTTAATAAAGTAGCTTTTCTGATGCTTTGTTCACCCAGAGCGGACTGGGATCCACCTAGGACTATATGGAACGTGTCTAGATGTCCTCAGGTCCGTTCGGAACGGGTCTCTATATTTAAAAAGATTATGCATATCGGGTCCGGGTGGGAAAGACCCAGGTCCATTTCAGAACCGGTCCAACTTTTTGGATCCGTGAAGACCACTAGTGCGAAATCTTTTTGAAGGCACTGTAGGCTTTTTTATTTATGTACATTAAAAAATGTATTCCAATGTTAGCCTCTCTGATCAGAGTAATTGTTTGATATTGGGATGTGTGATTTTATTTTCTTGTCCATTTGGACAACCTAAATCTATATTCTTCTTGTCCGACAATAAATAAATATATCCATTTGTTTTTACTTGTCCCGGACAAGACCCTGCGTCTCTTTAGGACGCTGATAGTGATACATGCATCATATGCAGTACCCCTAGACCAGCTCTCACCAACCCTGGTCCTAGAGAACTAGAAGATGTGCAGACTTTTGTGCCAGCCCAGTAGCAAAACAACTAATTTAACATTCCATTGATCAGGGTTGATGACCACTGCGTAGGGACATCGGGACGGAGCACAGAGGCAGATTGAAATTCACCTTGCGGACAGTAGGGGGCGTCCTCTCAAACACCTTCATCTGGTCAGTGTAGGGCAGGCCTGCGTACATGGGCAGCACCTTGAGGTATTTCTTCATGCCGAGACGGCCCAGAGCTCTGGCCTGCTCCTGGAGCAGAGACACCACCTTCTCCACTTCCTCCTACAGGACACACACAGGTCACACACAGGTCACATGACAACAAGTACCCAGCTCAAAATCAAACCGTAAGAGAAACACACCTGTCCAGTGAGGAAGGCCAGAACATCTCCATCATCCTCAGTCTCATGGATCTTCAGCACCGTCTCCACTGTGGCCTTCACATAGTCTGGGACTGGGCTGGGGACAGAGAGATAGGGGAGACAGTGTATAATGACTGGGCTGGGGACAGAGAGATAGGGGAGACAGTGTATAATGACTGGGCTGGGGACAGAGATAGGGGAGACATTGTATAATGACTGGGCTGGGGACAGAGCGATAGGGGAGACAGTGTATAATGACTGGTCTGGGGACAGAGCGATAGGGGAGACAGTGTATAATGACTGGGCTGGGGACAGAGCGATAGGGGAGACAGTGTATAATGACTGGTCTGGGGACAGAGCGATAGGGGAGACAGTGTATAAGGACTGGGCTGGGGACAGAGATAGGGGAGACAGTGTATAATGACTGGGCTGGGGACAGAGCGATAGGGGAGACAGTGTATAATGACTGGGCTGGGGACAGAGCGATAGGGGAGACAGTGTATAAGGACTGGGCTGGGGACAGAGATAGGGGAGACAGTGTATAATGACTGGTCTGGGGACAGAGAGATAGGGGAGACAGTGTATAATGACTGGTCTGGGGACAGAGCGATAGGGGAGACAGTGTATAATGACTGGTCTGGGGACAGAGAGATAGGGGAGACAGTGTATAAGGACTGGGCTGGGGACAGAGATAGGGGAGACAGTGTATAATGACTGGTCTGGGGACAGAGAGATAGGGGAGACAGTGTATAATGACTGGTCTGGGGACAGAGCGATAGGGGAGACAGTGTATAATGACTGGTCTGGGGACAGAGAGATAGGGGAGACAGTGTATAAGGACTGGTCTGGGGACAGAGATAGGGGAGACAGTGTATAATGACTGGGCTGGGGACAGAGATAGGGGAGACATTGTATAATGACTGGGCTGGGGACAGAGCGATAGGGGAGACAGTGTATAATGACTGGTCTGGGGACAGAGCGATAGGGGAGACAGTGTATAATGACTGGGCTGGGGACAGAGCGATAGGGGAGACAGTGTATAATGACTGGGCTGGGGACAGAGCGATAGGGGAGACAGTGTATAAGGACTGGGCTGGGGACAGAGATAGGGGAGACAGTGTATAATGACTGGGCTGGGGACAGAGAGATAGGGGAGACAGTGTATAATGACTGGGCTGGGGACAGAGAGATAGGGGAGACAGTGTATAAGGACTGGGCTGGGGACAGAGAGATAGGGGAGACAGTGTATAAGGACTGGGCTGGGGACAGAGAGATAGGGGAGACAGTGTATAAGGACTGGGCTGGGGACAGAGAGATAGGGGAGACAGTGTATAATGACTGGTCTGGGGACAGAGCGATAGGGGAGACCGTGTATAATGACTGGTCTGGGGACAGAGCGATAGGGGAGACAGTGTATAAGGACTGGGCTGGGGACAGAGATAGGGGAGACAGTGTATAATGACTGGTCTGGGGACAGAGAGAAAGAGAGCGCAGACAATGTGAGGAGATGCTCAACTCAGTCTGTCCTGAGCTTGATTAATTCTGAGACCAATTAAACATTAAGGATGTGGGGCTGTAGAATGTGATCATATGTGACAGGTTTGGAGTCAGAAGAGACGCTCAGAATTCCATGGAATACCTGACAGTGTAGAAGACGTCAACAGGGAAGGTGCGTCCCTCCACCGTCAGAATTCCACACGTATCCTTGTTAGGATCTCCAGTCTCATTCAGGTTAAAGAACTCTTGGAATTTCTGCAGCCAAGGTGATAACATAGGAGTGGGTAAGATGTAACCAGTTAAACAGGCTTGACACTAGCATGACCACAACAAAGGAGTTGTTTGTTTCTAAGACAAAATAGATATGTTATCCAACTGTATTTGCAAATGTGAAATGTAACTGTACCTAAAGCGAGATTCGGCTGAGCTACACAGGGAACAGTATTACTACAGCAATTCTGAAAAAATCCTATGAAGCAAAAATTGCTGAGTTGGCTAACATAAAAACCATTTCTGCACAAGACAAACGAAAAAAATACAGCCTGATGTCCCATCTGGCTTGCTGACTGACGCATTCATGAGCCAACTGCACTATCTTGGTAGTACATTTCAGATGTCAGTGCACTGTGGTCTCATGACATCAGCTCATCTCTCCCGGTTCCTTTGTTTCTCTGTACTGAAGCATATCCGTCCATCTTAATGAATCAGAGAATCACCTTGGCATCCAGAGTGGCAGAGGCCACTATCAGCCTGAGGTCTCTGCGCTTCTTCTGAATCTAGAGAAGGATGAAACGAGGAGATAGCTTTATTTATTAGATTTAATAGATTTCAGATGCATTGTAAGCCTAACTGAATGCATGGTCAGTGGAAATACATTACAGTGAAGTAGATAGAGCTGTTAAAGCTGTGAATCCTTAGTTGCTACATACATTTCTTGACTTATAAATTGAACATACACCCATTGATTCTTGAAGAACATAACTTATAAATGCCTGATGAGCTTAGTTCAACGGTCGTACCAATCAGAAACGCAAAATATAAGCTTGTTATACTCCAATGTTTGCAAACAAAGTCAATATAACATTGCATAGCCTCAAAACTCAAGTTTTTATATCATGGATGGTCAGTCCTCAGATACATAGCTGTGGCTTTGAATTTAAGAGTGGTTTCATTTCTCCAGGCCCATCCCTCAGCTGTTTACCAAAACATAGGCAGGGTAAACACTTCTCTATCTTTTCAATTAAGGATTCCAACATTAAAGAAGACATGCACAGAAGCTACCTTCTTTAGCAGGCCGATGGCTATGTCCGTGTAGAGGGTTCTTTCATGGGCCTCGTCGAGCATTAGGACACTGAGGAGGAAAGATAGACAGATCCCTGGGGTTAAAACAGGATGAACCCAGACTGTGAATCCACCATTGATATTCAGTCTGAGGCTAGTATGGCGTAGCCAATACTAGATCAGTTTGTTAGTGAAGTTATTCACCTGTACTTCTTCAGTAGAGGATCAGCCATCATCTCTCTCACCAGCATCCCATCTGTCAGGAACTGAGGGAGAAAAAGAAAATTCACATAAGGAAAAGATCCAAGGAATTGATGGTAGCACTATGTGTCAGGGGACATGGCGACACGCTGACTGTAGTACCTTAATGCGGGTGGCATGGGGGTCAGAGCAGTCATCAAAGCGAATGGTATAGCCCACCTCATGCCCCAACAGGGCTCCACGCTCTTCTGCCAAACGATTGGCTACCTGACAGGAAGAGAGAGGAAACAGCCTCAGTGCCCCCCTCTAAAAAGTGCCAAAATACAGTTATTTTAATAAAGTTATATCGTTCTTTGCAACTCTTTAAAATTATAAAAGGGGACTATTTGATATTCAGGGCAGTAAGCGGTCCAAAGGGCCGGCAGAGCTTAAGGAGAATGTGAGGGAGATAGGAGTACTTACTGAGATAGCAGCCACTCTACGAGGCTGTGTCACACCAATCACCTTCCCCTCAGCTGCCCAGCCAGCCTCCAGCAAATACTGAGGTGGAGAAAGAAAGGAAGGGGTAAGAGAGAGGGGAAGAGTGGGATGCAGAAGAGCAAGAGAAAGACAGAGGACAAGGGGGAGTGTGAGAGAAAGAGAGCGAGGGGCATCAATATAAAGTCTAGGACAGCCTACTCAGCAGAAATTAAGTCCCACTTGATTTGCTCCGAACCCTGGTTGCATAGAAGATAAAATGGCTAGTAAGCAGCGGACAAGGTCACTCTCCCGCTCCGTAAGAAGGAAGCGGTGTGAAGGGTATCAGTCCACTGCTGCAGTGTCCTGCCTGGAGGCTGTTCTACTGGCTGCAAAACAACTCAGCTTCACTAGTGGAAGACTGGTGTGTCCATAGTATTCTCCACAGTAATGAGTCAAGTGTTCCCCTACCCCAACTTCTATTTTAATCTGTCCTACTTCATGAGAATGGTCAAAATCCTTCATATTTAGTTAGAACTAGCCAGATATGAACTGCTGCTTGAGCCAACTCTGTCATTGTCAAGCCTGGCTACTGTATATTAGCTTATCCAAACCTGGGGGATCTGTGTAGTCTTCCCACATCCTGTCTCTCCTACGATGATCACTGTCTGGTAACTCTCCACCAAGTAAAGGATGTTGTTTCTGTGCTGAAAACAACATGGCAGACATGTCAACAGGGCTCCCATGATTTTAGTAGAAACAATAAAAAACACTTTACTAATGAGAGTTGATGAGCAACCTTGAAAACAGGAAGTTTCTGTCGCTGCTTCTCGATGGACAGCGCGGTGTGAGGGTTGAAAATTATGGGGGAGCCTGTCGTTTCTGTCGTGACATGCCGCTCCTCCGATATCCCGGGGGCCTCCGAACCTTAGACACAGACGATGATGATGTAGGATAATCAAAGATCGGCGTAAATTCATGATCAACCGTAATCAACGCCGCAATGAAACAAATACAACATTGATAAGATGACCTAACACCACAGATTGTTTCTCTGCATAGTGAAATACTGCTGACAGCTTGGATTCAGCTAACGTTTACATAACTAACGCCTGATATGATGACGGGCCAATATAGCTATAGATACATTTTTACTGCAAAGGGACGTGCAAAATCCTTATGCATAACCGAGCGGGAACCGAATGATAGTAACTAGCTAGCTAGTTAATTAGTTAGCTAGTTACACCCCTTTACATCCTAGCCAATGTGGCTTGACAACGTATATTTTGTCATGTTGGGCAACTTAAATACGTTCACAATCCTCAAGATATCAGTAACTAGTTAGTAACGTTACCGTTAGCTAGTTAACGTTATAACTAGCTAGTATCATGGACAATGGACCACAGCAGTAACGTTAGCGATCATAACACAACGCAGGCGGGAAAAAACGTTGGTTATCTGCTATAAATGTCTTACGCACTAATTCACATGCACAAATGAATACACTTTTTACGTGAAACAACCAAATGCATGCAATCATTGTCTAATTTAACAATATTGCGCTTACCCGGTTTCCAAAATTTCATCGTGGAGAGGGGGGCCGCCATCTTGGCTTCTACGTCACACATTTTTTCTAGCCTAATGGTGCGTTCAACACAACTGAGAACAAGGAAAAATACGAGGTCAAATCATGACGTCGGTAATCTTCAGGTCAGAAAGTCGGAGCTCAAGCAAGATGCCCGAGTTTATGACTTGGAATTCCGAGTTGGATGACCGTTCAAACAAATTTTCCAGGTTGTGCTCGTTTTTTACGAGTTCCCAGTTGTCTTGAACACACTGAGGTCGGATGTCGGATATTTCGATTTCCGAGTACCCAGTTCCTAGTTGTTTTGAACGCGGCAAAAAAAACATAAAACGCGGTGTTAGGAATATAACGTCATGTTTACGGCGAGATTCCTTGAGTGTTTATTATTTTGACCACAATATGGCACAAATGACCATAGGTTAAAGTGAATGCTTTATGCTATATACAGTATATATATACAAAACATTTTTAATGATTTATACAGTACATACAGTGCCTTGAGAAAGTATTCATCATACCCTTTGACTTATTTCACATTTTATTGTTAAAGCATGAACAAACAAACAAAAATCTCAACCATCTACACACAATACCCCATAATGACAAAGTGAAAACATGTTCTTAGAACTTTTTGCAAATTGATTGAAAATGAAATACAGATATATCTAATTTACATAAGTATTCACACCCCTGCTCAATACATGTTAGAATCACCTTTGGCAGTGATTACAGCTATGAGTCTTTCTGGGTAAGTCGCTAAGAACTTTGCACACCTGGATTGTATAATATTGTTTTTTTAATTATTCAAGCTCTGTCAAGCAGTGGCGGACTTACCAGTAGCCAAAAGAGGCAATTGCCTCAGGGCTCACATCATCAAGGGGCCTCTTGAGCTGGGCATAACTTAAAAATAATAATACTAGCAATCATTTAAAAATATATATTTTCTCAGCTTGAGAACCCCCCATGCTCTGCTCGAGGCCTTCCACTCGAGACCACTGTCCAGGTTAATGAGGCCATATTGTTGACAAAAAAGGCCGCCAAAAATGTTAATGAATCCATACAGACGAATAATAATTCATAATAGATCAATCTTTTATTTCCATAACTTTTTTATTTTATAGCTTTATTTAATGAGGTAAGTCAGTTAAGAACAAATTCTTATTTAAAATGATGGCTTACCAGAAGGAAAAAGGCCTCCTGCGGGGACAGGGGCTGGTATTAAAAATAACAAATCAAATAAAAATATAGGACAAAACACACATCACGACAAGAGAGACACAATAACACTACATAAAGAGAGACCTAAGACAACAACACAGCATGGTAGCAACATAACAACAACATGATAGCAACACAACATGGTAGCAGCACAAAACATGGTACAAACATATTGGGCACAGACAAAAGCACAAAGGGCAAGAAGGTAGAGACAACAATACATCACGCGAAGCAGCCACAACTGTCAGTAAGAGTGTCCATGATTGAGTCTTTGAATGAAGAGATGGCCATAAAACTGTCCAGTTTGAGTGTTTTTTGCAGCTCATTCCAATCACTAGCTGCAGCGAACTGAAAAGAGCATAATGTGACTGGCAGAACTGGTGTTGTATTTGGAGGATGAGGGCTGCAGTAGGTATCTCAGAGAGGGAGGAGTGAGGCCTAAGAGGGTTTTATAAAAAAGCATCAACCAGTGGGTTTTGTGACGTGTATACAGAGAGGACCAGTATACAGAGGAGTATAGAGTGCAGTGATGTGTCCTATAAGGAGCATTGGTGGCAAATCTGATGGTCGAATGGTAAAGAACATCTAGCCGCTCGAGAGCACCCTTACCTGCCAATCTATAAATTCCGTCTCCGTAATCTAGCATGGGTAGGATGGTCATCTGAATCAGGGTTAGTTTGGCAGCTGGGGGGAAAGAGGAGTGATTACGATAGAGGAAACCAAGTCTAGATTTAACCTTAGCCTGCAGCTTTGATATGTGCTGACAGAAGGACAGTGTACCATCTAGCCATACTCCCAAGTACTTGTAAAGGTGACTACCTCAAGCTCTAAACTCTTAGAGGTGGTAATCACACCTGTGGGGAGAGGGGCATTCTTCTTACCAAACCACATGACCTTTGTTTTGGAGGTGTTAAGGGCAGAGAAAGCTTGTTGAACACAAAGAAAGCTTTGTTGTAGAGTGTTTAACACAAAATCCAGGGAGGGGCCAGCTTAGTATAAGACTGTGTCATCTGCATGTAAATGGATGAGAGAGCTTCCTACTGCTTGAGCTATGTTGTTGATGTAAATTGAAAAGGGCCTAGGATAGAGCCTTGGGGTACTACCTTGGTGACAGGCAGTGGCTGAGACAGCAGACGTTCTGACTTCATACACTGCACTCTTTGAAAGAGGTAGTTAGCAAACCAGGCCAAAGACCCCTCAGAGACACCAATACTCCTTAGCAGACCCGCAAGAATGGAATGGTCCACCGTATCAAAAGCTTTGGCCAAGTCAATAAAAATAGCAGCACAACATTGCTTAGAATTAAGGGCAATGGTGACATCATTTAGGACCATTAAGGTTGCAGTGACACATCCATAACCTGAGTGGAAACCAGATTGCATACCCGAGAGAATACTATAGACATCAAGAAAGTCAGTCAGTTGATTATTGACAAGTTGTTCCAACACTTTTGATAAACAAGGCAAAATACAAATTGGCCTAAAACAGTTAGGATCAGCTTGATCGCCCCTTTAAATAAAGGATGCACTGTGGCTGCCTTCCAAGCAATGGGAACCTCCCCAGAGAGGAGAAACAGGTTAAAAAGGTCAGAGATAGGCTTGGCGATGATAGGGGCAGCAACCTTAAAGAAGAAAGGGTCTAAACCATCTGAACCAGATTTTTTCTGGTGGTCAAGTTTAAGGAGCTCCTTTAGCACCTCTGACTCAGTGAACGCCTGGAGGGAGAAACTAAGTAGCGGGGCAGGGGAAAAAGAGGGAGGAGCATCAGAGATAGTCACATTAGAAGGGGTGGGAGATGAGGAAATGTTGAACGGGCAAGGAGGCATGGCAGAGTCAAATAGGAATCTTGACTTAATGAAGTGGTGATTAAAGAGCTCAGCCATGTGCTTCTTGTCAGTAACAACCACATCATCATTAAGGTACATTGGCAGCTGTGAGGAGGAGGGTTTATTCTCCAGGTCTTTAACCATTTTCCAGAACTTCATGGGGTTAGACCCACAGAGAAAACTACTCCTTAAAGTAACTAACTTTGGCCTTCCGGATAGCCTGAGTGCACTTATTTCAAATTTGCCTGAATGAGAGCCAGTCAGCCTGAGTATGCCGAGCAATTTGCCAAATAGAATTCTTGAGGTGGAGTAACTCTGCCAGATCACGGTCAAACCAGGGGCTGAACCTGTTTTTAATTTTCTTTATGGGTGAGTGTTTGTTAATAATACCACTGAAAATATAAAAAAATAAGGTCCAAGCGTCTTCGACAGAGGGGATCAAGCTGATTCTATACCATTTTACAGAGGCCAGTTCATGGAGGAAGGCTTGCTCATTAAAGTTTTTTAGCAAGCGTCTATGACAAGTCAGGACAAGTCGTTTCACTGAGCAGCCATTACAAACACAGGCTGTTAAACAGTGATCACTTAAGGTCATTACAGAAAACACCATACTGATACCTATCAGGATTATTTGTAAGTATAACATCAAGGAGAGTAGCCATTTCTGGGTGTTTGTTACCATTCCCACAAGGTATGACTCCAATCTGAGAAAGATTTAGGGAGTCCCATTGCTTTAGGACTTGGTCAGGTGGTTTAAGCATGTCCCTGTTTAGGTCACCTAGCAGGACAAATTCAAACTTAGTGTAAGGGGCCATGAGAGAGCTTAGGCAGGGCTGCCCAACCTTCTTCCTGGAGATCTACCATCCTGTGGGTTTTCAGTCCAAACCTAATTTAACACACCTGATTCTACTAATTAGCTGCTCAACAAGACCTTAACTAGCTGAATGAGAACTGTTAAATAAGGGTTGGACTGAAAACCTACAGGACAGTAGATCTCCAGGAAGAGGGTTGGAAAGCCCTGGCTTGGGGCATTTATTGTACATGCCGGTGCTGATGGTGGCTGATAACTCTTTGTTGACTGTTACTGGGTGTTTTTTGATAGTTTAATGCTTAAAACCAGCAAATCAAATTGTTTGGGGACAGACTTGGTGGAGACAACCGAGCACTGAAGGTGTTCCTTGGTAAAGATTGCCACTCCACCACCTTAGGAAGATCTGTCTTGCCGAAGAAGGTTATAACCAGAAAGGTTAACATCAGTGTTCAAAACACTCTTTCCTAACCACATTTCAGTAATGACTAACACATCTGGATTGGAGCTGTGAACCCACACTTTCAATTGATACATTTTAGGTAATTAGCTTCTAGTGTTAACGTGCAGAAAACCGAGGCTTTTAAGAGAGCAGAAATCAGTGCAGAAATAATTTACAGTGCATTTGGAAAGTATTCAGACATCTTGACTTTTTCCACATTTTCTTTTATGTTACAGCCTTATGTTCTCATCAATCTACACACAATACCCCATAATGACAAAGCGAAAACAGGTTTTTTGAATTTTTGGCAAATATATAAAAAAACGAAATACCTTATTCACATAAGTATTCAGACTCTTTGCTACGAGACTAGAAATTGAGCTCAGGTGCACCCTGTTTCCATTGATCATCCTTGAGACGTTTCTACAACTTGATTGGAGTCCACCTGTGGTAAATTCAATTGATTGGACATGATGTGGAAAGGCGCACACCTGTCTATATAAGGTCCCACAGCTGACAGCGCATGTCAGAGGAGGTTAGGAGAACTTATGCAGCAAGTTTGGAGAATTAATGTAGCAGGTGAGGATAATTAGGTAAAGGGTTAGGGTTAAATAAAATACAAAAAAATTAATTCACTTTTGACTTTAATTTGAATAATAGCTGGATCTCTTTTAACCATTACAAAGTATCTGAGGTGGTAGGTGTGGTGAAAATCTCAGAGCCTGAGGCTTGCACCAAGGGTCAGGCTAAAGATGAGTTTGTGTTTTTGGAAAAAGTGGACCCTTGCCTTTTGCCTGATCTATTTTGTTTCAGGGTGGGTGAAAACCGATTTGGGTGTTGTGGAATCAGTGAGGATAACCAGAAGTGGTCTTGTGAGGCGGTGATACAACCAGTCAGGATGCTCTCGATGGTGCAGCTGTAGAATGTTTTGAGGATCTGGGGACCCATGCCAAATCTTTTCAGTCTCTTGAGGGGGAAAAGGCATTGTCGTACCCTCTTCACGACTTTCTTGGTGTGTTTGTTGGGAATGTGGACACCAAGGTACTTGAAACTCTCGACCTGCTCCTCTACAGCCCTGTCGATGTGAATGGGGGCGTGTTCGGCCCTCCGTTTCTTATAGTCCACGATTATCTCCTTTGTCTCGTTCACGTCAAGGGAGAGGTTGTTGTCCTGGCACCACAGTGCCAGGTCTCTGACCTCCTCCCTATAGGCTGTCTCATCATTGGCAGTTATCAGGCCTACCACTGTTGTGTTGTCAGTAAACGTAATGATGTTGTAGACGTGCTTGGCCACGCAGTCGTGGGTGAACAGGGATTACAGGAGGGAACTAAGCACCCACCCCTGAGGGGCCCCTGTGTTGAAGCTCAGCTTGGCAGATGTGTTGTTACCTACCCTTACCACCTGGGGGCGGCCCGTCAAGAAGTCCAGGATCCAGTTGCAGAGGGAGGTGTTTAGTCCCAGAGTCCTTAGCTTAGTGATGAGCTTTGTGGGCACTATGGTGTTGAACGCTGAGCTGTAGTCAACGAACAGCATTCTCACGTAGGCTCTCCTTTTGTCCAGGTGGGAAAGGGCTGTGTGGCATGCGATTGAGATCGCGTGATCTGTGGATCTATTGGGGCGGTATGCGAATTGGAGTGGGTCGAGGGTTTCAGGGAAGATGGTGTTGATGTGAGCCATGACCAGCTTTTCGAAGCACTTCATGGCTACCAACGTGAGTGCTACAAGGCTGCTTGAAACATGTAGGTATTACACACCTGGTCAGGGAGAGGTTGAAAATGTCAGTGAAGACACTTGACAGTTGGTCCGCGCATGCTCTGAGTACAAGTCCTGGTAATCCATCTGGCCCCGAGGCCTTGTGAATGTTGACCTGTTTAAAGGTCTTGCTCACATCGGCTAAGGAGAGAGGGATCACAGTCGTCCAGAACAGCTGGCGCTCTCATGCATGCTTCAATGTTGATTGCCTCGAAGCAAGAATAAAAGGCATTTAGCCTGTCTGTTAGGCTCGCGTCACTGGGCTGCTCGCGGCTGGGTTTCCCTTTGTAGTCCGTGATGGTTTGTAAGCCCTGCCACATCCGACGAGCGTCAGAACCGGTGTAGTAGGATTCAATCTTAGTCCTGTACTGACGCTTTGCCTGTTTGATGCTTCGACATGGTGTGATACACCATCCAAAGTGTAATTAATAACTTCACCTTGCTCAAAGAGACATTCAATGTCTTTCTTTTTTTTTGCCCATCTACCAATAGGTCCCCTTTTTTGCGAGGCATTGGAAAACCTCCCTTGTCTCTGTGGTTGAATCTGTTTGAAATTCACAGCTCAACTGTGGGACCTGACATAATTGTATGTATGGGATACAAACATGAGGCAGTCATTCAAAAATCATGTTAAACACAATTTCACATAGTGAGTCTGTGTGACTTCGTAAGCATATTTTTACTCCTGAACGTATTTAGGCTTGCCATAACAAATGGGTTGAATACTTATTAAGTTAGGACATTTCAGTTTTAAATATTTGGAAAAATGTCTACAAACATAATTTCACTTTAACAGTATGTGTGTAGGCCAGTGACACAATCTAATTTGAATCAAAAAAGTCAAGTACTGTAATTCATTGGTTAGAGTATGGACACACCTACTCATTCAAGGGTTTTTCTTTATTTTTTTTACATTGTATAATGATAGTGAAGACCTCAAAACTATTAAATAACACACATGGAATCATGTAGTACTCAAAAGTGTTAAACAATAAGATTCTTCAAAGTAGCCACCCTTTTCCTTGACAGCTTTGCACACTCTTGCTATTCTCTCAACCAACTTCACCTGTAATGCTTTTCCAACAGTCTCAAAAGAGCTCCCACATTTCCTGAGCACTTGTTGGCTGCTTTTGCTTCACTCTGCGGTGCAACTCATTCCAAACCATCTCAATTGGGTTGCGGTCGGGGGATTGTGGAGGCCAGGTCATCTGATGCAGCACTCATCACTCTCTTTCTTGGTCAGATATCCCTTACACAGCCTGGAAGTGTGTTGGGTCATTGTCCTGTTGAAAAATAAATGATAGCTCCACTAAGCGCAAATCAGATGACGTGGCGTATTTCTGCAGAATACTGTGGTAGCCATGCCGGTTAAGTGTGCCTTGAATTCTAAATAAATCAGTGTCACCAGCAAAGCACCATCACACCTCCTCTTTCATGCTTCACGGTTGGAACCACACATGCGGAGATCATCCGTTCACCTATTCTGCAACTCACAAGGACACGGCGGTTGGAACCAAAAACCTCAAATTTGGACTCATCAGACTAAAGGTCTAATGTCCATTGCTCGTGTTTCTTGGCCCAAGCAAGTCTCTTATTATTGGTGTCCTTCAGTAGTCCTTCAGTAGTCTTTGCAGCAATTTGACCATGAAGGCCTGATTCATGCAGTCTCCTCTGAACAGTTGATCTTTAGATGTCTGTTACTAGAACTCTAAAGCATTTATTTGAGCTGCAATTCCTGAGTCAGGCAGAGGTAAATCAGGCAGAGGTAAATCTGAGGTAAATCTGGGTCTTCCTTTCCTGTGGAAAGGAAGGTCCTCATGAGAGCCAGTTTTATCATAGCGCTTGATGGGTTTTGCGACTGCACTCAAAGAAACTTTCGAAGTTTTTGAAATGTTCCACATTGACTGACCTTCATGTCTTAAAGTAATGGACTGTCGTTTCTCTTTGCTTATTTGAGCTGTTCTTGCCATAATATGGACTTCGTATTTTACCAAATAGTGCTATCTTCTGAAAATAACCCCTACCTTGTCACAACACAACTGATTGGCTGAAACGCATTAAGGAAAGAAATTCCACAAATTAACATTTAACAAGGCACACCTGTTAATTGATATGTATTCCAGATGACTACCTCATGAAGTTGGTTGAGAGAACACCAAGTGTGTGCAAAGCTGTCAAGGCAAAGGGTGGCTACTTTAAAGAAACTCAAATTTAAAATATATTTTGATTAGTTAAAAAAAAAAATTGTTACATGATAATTTTGAATTATTCCACAAATGTAGAAAATAGTAAAAATAAATACCCTGGAATGAGTAGGTGTCCAAACTTTTGACTGGTACTGTATATAAAATACTATACTAATAATACAATGGGCTAATCTCAAATGAATACTCCTTGCCACCTTTCAAAACCCATTGGTCCCACCCCTCTGACCTTCTCCTCCAATGGGTTTTGAGGAGGCGAGGAGAGAGGACAACGAGTTGCAAATGAGTTTCCAAAAATGTGACATTTCTTGTCCATGCTATGGAGACAGTTTATTTGAAAAATCAGAAGACTGTATACTTGCAAGATGATGTACTAGTGACTAGCTGTTGAGACAAGGATGTGCACACACTTGAGTATCCTGTACCATTCATATTCAAAGAACTGCACCTGTGTGAATGCAGATGATTTTACTCAGCAAGAGTTGACATGCTCTTAACAAATACTAAATCAGTGACACAGCATCTCTTTGAAATTGGATGATAAACAAAGCCAATGTTTAATGTGATTTCCAAATCAGAAAATACAATACTCTCAAAAACCAACCATGTACGTGGTACAGTAGTGTCATTACAGCCATCTTGAATTAACTATAAAATACTGAAAAGTATGTTACATCAACCAAGATATAACAAAGTAGTACAAATAAATCAGTTTAATACAATGCAGATTGAGAAAAGGGAACATTTCACAGAATTGACAGATGTTTAAATTAATAATCTCAGAACATTAGGTAAGACTATTTGATTTGGAAGCTATGTGTGAGGGAAAACAAACAAAAGTTTCATTAAAACCAATTCTGACTGCTAGATACAATTACTGCCATTACTGAGTGAAAAGAAAAACAATAACAAATTATGGCTGTAGAACAGTTTTAGCTTAAAAGTTGGACAGTTCCAACACTTCAGAGATGGTTTCCTTCCATCTCTCCATGAAAATTACACTGATCTAGGCTGGGTGGGTCAAAGATATACAGAGGACTCATCTTTGTATCTGTGCAATTATAGCGTGTGTGACAGCATGGGCAGCACGATTGAGGCAATCTCCATTTTTAAGTAGTCAAATTTCTTCTTTACAATTGGCTGATCCCTTCTGATGACCCGGTTGGACATTACTCCATCAGAGTCACCAGGAGGGATCAGCCAATGAAGTTAAAAGTCCCACCCAGTTGATTACATTAAAATGGTGTTAGTCCTCAATGGTGCTGCCCATGCAAATACAGCCTTTTGGCCACTAGAGGCCTCTATCATTCTCTATGGGATGGGTAGGTGGAAACAATCTGGCTGAGCACTTGCTTTCATCAACCCATTTCTGTCAGATCAGTGATCAGCTCTAGAAAGGTAAGGAGAAATACAGATGGATGGAAAGGTTGCATCTCAATAGTGAAAAAATACCTCTTCTCCTCATCCCCTTTATCTGCATTGATATGAAATAACTGGACAGGTGAGAGCAAATGTCTAAATGGCATCCTCCTCACCAGTGCTGTGTTTACAGGTCAGTTCAGATAAAGGAAAGGAGGTGAAGAGAAGAAGCCATGTTAAACTATTGAGATGCACCAATAAAGTATTCAAACAGAGCCATAACTTAATGTTAACCTGATGGTCTTACAAGGTCATTCATGTCAAACTATGGCTCCCAAAATGCACTGCATAAAGACGGGTCCTAGGTGTGGGTGGTGACACACCAGAAACTGTGGAGTTTTGCCGCTTTCAAAGCAACTCGGAAACTCTGACATTTCCGACTTGGAAACTCATTGTAGAAAAATGAGCTCAGTTTACCCACTTGGAAAATAACAGAATCAACCAATAGGAAGCTCTACGCAAAAAAACGTATGTACATTTTAACTAAAGAGGATCCGAGTTTCCGAGTTGTCTTAAAAACAATTTCTAAACACTTCATGTCTTGACATTTTAACTTCAACTGAAATGTTCATATTTTTCTCAAATGGATTGGATTCCCCTCAGGTCTTCAGTCATGATGAAGCGCTGTGTAAAATATTATCCACACCACCTGGAAAGAGAGAGGGTTAGCCATGGATAAAGGACATTTTCACATACAGTATCAGAAACTGATAGATGCAGATTGAGAGACTTTTGGCTATTTTCAGTTCTTGTGAAAACAGTGTTTGTTCAATTCTCAGAACCATATCAGGGTACTGAATCCATGCAAAAACGCTCAAACAATGCATCTTGTTGTGCAGGTTCTTTTTACATCACAGCACTGCAATATCCAATTTAACTCTTAATAGATCACGTATCAGGCTTTTACTTCAATCAGATGGAGGCGGCATGTAGCCTACTGGTTAGAGCGTTGGACTAGTAACCGAAAGGTTGCAAGATCGAATCCCTGAGTCGAAAAGGTAAGAATCTGTCGTTTTGCACCTGAACAAGGCAGTTAACACACTGTTTCTAGGCCATCATAGAAAATAAGAATTTGTTCTTAACTGACTTGCCTAGTTAAATAAAAGGTAAAAAAATATATGTGTTAGTGCTACTGCTAACCAGGAACAAAATACAAAATCATAGGAGTCACAACTATCGTTAAATGCAGACAACCTAGCGAACGTTTGATTAATCTCGAGGAAGAAGTCACTGAGGAGGGGTGAAGCTAATGGGTACTCAAAGATCAGTGGGTTTGACTGATTAGTATTTGCGTTAATCTTGACTGTAACAAAGGCCACAACAACTTCCGGGCCCTATCTTCACAATGTCAATGTAGCTAGCTAAAATACAAAATCATAGGAGTCACAACTATCATTGGCACTTGAGACAATCAGATCCCTCAGCCATGTCCCCAGCCTAAACAATCTCTCCGTGACCACTGACCACAACATAAATACTGCCTGGACCATTACTTCCAGAGGTTCAACAAATGATTGTGTGCGTACCAGAAATAATGCAAAGGATGTCATGAAGCCTTCTTTGGTGAGTTCCCACGTTCCTCCATATTCCTCCTCGTCCACCTGCTGAAAGCTGCTGAAGTACACATACAGGACCCCTGCGTTGATGACACAGAATCTGGAGGACCAGAGGGTAGTGTTAGACAGAGATGGAGCCATCGTTGTTATTGAAGTTAAGGCACAGTTGTTATAGTTGTTTGGGAAAAAACAGGAAGGGAACAAGGGAGAGGGAAGCTATACACAAAGATGTTACTGTTGTAAAATAAATGATTAACACTGCAAGAGGTAGTTGTTTTAAGGGGATGTATCGTAGAGAGAGATGCATTGAACCAGTGTACTCTCCTGGCCCTGCAGGCCCACAATGAGTGCAAAAGGAGAGTAGGCATTATGATACTTACATGGCTATTCCTAGGAAGCCTTTTAGTGGTGCAACACCCCATATCACTCCAAGGATGAGAGCGATAATCTGTCGAATCCAGTAGATCACATCTAAAAACTCATCCTGGAGAGTAAGCAGAAGAAAAGGATAAACGTAAGTGAGTTGTTTCAAAGAGGAGCAAGTAATGTCATAGTCACATTGATAAAGTATTCTATATTCATCCACTGGCAAGTTTCCCCTAAAGACGGTATCCAGAAATCTCCACAAAATCATGTACGAGCGTAGTGTAAACAGTGGTACGTTTGAGAGCTGCTGTGCTATATACCGACAACCTAGCGAACGTTTGATTACTCTCGAGGAAGAAGTCACTGAGGAGGGGTGAAGCTAACGGCTCCTCAAAGATCAGTGGGTTTGACTGATTAGTATTTGCGTTAATCTTGACTGTAACAAAGGCCACGACAACTTCCGGGCCCTATCTTCACAATGTCAATGTAGCTAGCTAAAATACAAAATCATAGGAGTCACAACTATCGTTGGCACTTGAGACAGGGCAATCAGATCCCTCAACCATGTCCCCAGCCTAAATAGCTAACGTTAGCCTACCCCGACTTTACCCGATCCTGACTCCTGGTGACAGCCAGCTAGCTCCGTTAGCATGCTGGTTAAAGTTAGCTGTCTGGCTAATCAAGTGAGGAGGGCCCAATATGAAAACGCTAAATATCCAGCTTTGTCCAAAATATACATGAAAAACAACCATATCGATATAATCAGATGAGCTAAACCAACCTTCTCTTCCCATACAGCGGTACTATTTAAGACTTTGCTCCATGTGGACTGCTTTACACCCCCATTGGCGAGATGAACTTCTTCTTTTCTCTTTGAACCGTTCGTCATTCTCTGCTGTTACCCCTTTGCTCTGCAGACGTTAAATGAAGCTCCGCGTGCAACACACCTTACAATAATGTTATTATTATACGGTTCCCGTCGTCTATTTCAATCGATTATTATTGTCAAATGTTTACAAAGGGCTAAAGGAACCACCGCACTGCTGACACTACAGACTTCATGCGCAGGAAGGACTTGACCCGAAATTAGCCTGTCGGTAAGAGCCAATAAGAAAATGCTACGTTCACCCAACGGACAAGTTTCACACAAAAATAAAAGACAGCGCGCTCTGGAGGTGGAGTCATGCTATTGCCTCTTTCTTTTTGTCTTTCTGGTTTTGTTGTACGGCTGCTCTGGCCTTTCAAATGATAGAGCTGTGTTCTAATCATAGATGCAGAGCAGTATTTTCAGTGTCTTTGAGTATGGCTGATGTAGATTATGGGATGGAGGGTGTCCTTTCTTCAATGTGGAAGTCTTTGGAATAGATACTCAAGCTTAAATGCAACTCACAATGTATCACTATTGTAGCAATTGATGGGTAAAAATGATTGAAGTAGTCTCTCTAGACATCCAGGTTGTCTCCCACAATTTTCAAAAGTTCTGGCTTGCCTAGGGTCGGGTTTACAAGACTATGGCTGAAGTTAATTCCACTGACTCTGTGGCAGTGGTGTAAAGTACTTAAGTAAAAATACTTTAAAGTACTACTTAAGTAGTTTTTTGGGGTATATGTACTTTACTTAACTATTTATATTTTTGACTACTTTTACTTCACAACATTTCTTAAGAAAATATTGTACTTTTTACTCCATACATTTTCCTTGACACCCAAAAGTACTCGTTACATTTTGAATGCTTAGCAGGACAGGAAAATTGTCAAAATCACGCACTTATCAACCGAACATCCCTGGTAATCCCTACTGCCTCTGATCTGGCAGACTCACTAAACAGAGAACATCCCTGGTCATCCCTACTGCCTCTGATCTGGCAGACTCACTAAACAGAGAACATCCCTGGTCATCCCTACTGCCTCTGATCTGGCGGACTGACTAAACACACATGCTTCGTTTGTAAATTATGTCTGAATGTTGGAGTGTGCCCGTGGCTTTCCGGAAATAAAAAAAAACAAGAAAATAGTACCATCTGGTTTGAAATGATTTATACTATTATTTTGATACTTAAGTCTATTTTAAACCAAATACTTTTATACATTTACTCAAGTAGAATTTTACTGGGTGACTTTTACTTTTATTTTAGTCATTTTCTATTAAGGTATCTTAACTTTTACTCAAGTATGACAGTTGGGTACTTTTTCCACCACTGCTCTGTGGTTACAGGGCAAAGACATATTTGCCATAAAGGTCCAGGCCTCACATACCTTAGATAGGTCTGCATCCAACCCCCAAGGCGAACTGCTACATAGACAGCAGACATCCCACTACAACCACCACTGATGTAGTGGGGCACAATCAACCGTTAGAGGGAAACTAGTGTGACCAATTTGGTATCAAACTTGGGTTGTTTGAAGGACTTGAGCCTGTGTTAGCCCATTGAGCTTAACCCTAGATATTAAGCTTGGTTAGAGGAGCTACCATTAGTAAACTCTTGTCCTCCATCTCTTTGCATGAACCCCAGCAGCCGACCTAGTATGTAACCTGTGCGGTATGTGTAACTACAGACTCAGACTGTGTTGGTCCACCATCAGGCTCTGGGAGCAGACTCGAGTCCTGCAGGTCTAAGGCAACGTGTTACTCCACTACACCACCTGCACAACACTACACAGCACTATACCACCTGTGAACCAACTGCACAACACTACACAGCACTATACCACCTGTGAACCAACTGCACAACACTACACAGCACTATACCACCTGTGAACCAACTGCACAACACTACACAGCACTATACCACCTGTGAACCAACTGCACAACACAGCACTATACCACCTGTGAACCAACTGCACAACACTACACAGCACTATACCACCTGTACATAAAGGTCAAGACCAGGAAGAAGGCAGAGTACAAATGTCATAGTCTCTAAAGTTGAGTGTAAGCCTTGAAGGCTTCGTTACAAGAACAACATGGATGAACGGTCTCAATCAATTCACTAGGGAATCTGAGATTGTGAGCTTTTCCTTTGCAGAATCTTGATAAAGTAAAGTAGTGCTTAAATACATCCCTATAAAAACGATCAGCCATTAACGGTAGGCCTGTTCCAGCATTTGATCATCTGGACCTTACTGTGCTACAGATTTTGTAGCCCATCCACCACATTGAAAGTGATGTGTGCATGACTTCACATGCAACTGGAAATATTGTCTGATGTGTCTGATAACCATGAGGCTGTGGTGGCAGGATCAGAGCTGTTTCGCATTCACACCCCATGAGACATAAGAGCAGAAAAGTAACCTAGGCTAAAAACCTAGGGTATGAAAACACATTAGGCCTAACTCAGTACAGCAGTGGAGGCTGCTGAGGGGAGGACGGCTCATAATAATGGCTGGAACAGTGCAAATGGAATGGCATCAAACCACGTGTTTGATGTATTTGATACCATTCCACCAATTCCGCTCCAGCCATTACCACGAGCCAGTCCTCCCCAATGAAGGTGCCACCAACCTCCTGTGGCATAGAGGTATAGACTAGCCTATACCAACTGAAAGGAAAGCCTTTAACATGAGTAATTTAGACTACCATATTGAAGGGTAAAGTTCACTTTTCTTTATTATGAAACCCCTCTCTCTCTAAATTCAAGACGATCTGAGGTCTTAAGAGGTCGGTAATGACGTTCTGTACCACGTGCCTGTCTCTATGCTGACTACGTGCGTCGTATTTCCCTCTCCACACGCCTCCAGAAGCTGTGAGAGCCATTCGAAATAAACAAGAACGACGGGGGCCATTGTGTCACTAGCCCAAGTGGCCAGTATCACGTTTATCACCATTCGAGGAAGAGAGAGGTACCACCCTACCTAAGTTGGCATCAACAAAGCCCCAAATCTCACATTATTTATTTATTTTGTTACATATGCTTACGTTAATTTTTGACTTTTTCCACAATCTGAACTCCACCTCTATCAAATAAGGTAAGGTTTCTGTGAATTTATTCTTAAAAACGAGTTTTTACCCTTTCAAAGTTGTGCGAGCGTTACCTTTATGGTGCTAATGTTAGCCAGCTGCATGTCGCTCGCATAAAATGGCGACAGCAAGGGGCGAGTAGTTTTTGGAGGCTTGTCTCTTCCCCTGTTCTGAATTGGTTACAATATTACAAAGATGTATGTAGCCAGCCTATTAACTTATCGCTCACTCCGCAATTGAGCGGAAGAACAACACGCGCCAGTTTTGTTACAATGTATCAATTAATTTTCCTGACTGTCTCATTGACGAGATGTAATTTACAGGCTTTCCTCTTAAAATCACTCTCCCAATTTTAATTAATCACAGTTTTATCAGTTAACTAATGTAGTTAGTTATCATAACAACTTGCTTTACGTTGACGCACTCTAGGCGTTATGGGTTATGTAGAATGATTTTATTGTAATCAGTCCATCATATTGCATCCTCGTGCACGATTTTGAGGAAGATGGGCTATGAAAGTTTAACTTTAAGATATCTAGATGTCATAAAATCGTTTGACCATGCCAGTTTAGTACGCTGTTATGCAATTTGTAATCTACAATTATTGGAGTATAAGACTAAATATACTATGTTTTTCCCATTCTAGATATGACAGACATTGTCTGCTTAGTAATCAAATGTATTTGGATGCTAAATGTTTTCAGAATATAGTTTTCACTATTCTGTCTCTTCATATTTACATTCATATCTCGACTAATGTACTGTGTGTGTATGCCTGATAGCCTAGGCTATATGAATGTATGCACGCAGCAGCAGTAGCTGTTTAGGTTACTCCCACCACATGTCAACATTGCCATGCTCTCTGTGCATGATAGATACTAGTTCAAAGCTGTTCCCAAAGGGCAAATTTGTATCTGATGTCCACATGATAAAACAGCCATAGAGCCCCAACTCTAATCCAGCGATCTATTAATCAACCATGTCACAGTTTTCACCCCTGACATACCATTGTTGGGGAGAAGAAGGTAGACTAGTCATTTATGATATGAAGGGGGGGGTTCAGTGTTTCAGATGTGATTCATTAAATAATTTATTAATGGGTTGTTGGTGCATTTAGTCAGTAACTGTGTTTTGTGTTGAATTGATTGCCTGAGGTCATGGTGGTGTGCCTATCTCCCTGATCGCGCACGCGCACACACACCCTCCCTTTCTCTCTTTGTGGCACAGTCTGCCAGGCCTGGTGTTGGCACAAATGCTTGATTGTATATGGACAGTAATTCAATATAGCATAGGCTGCATTAGAATGATTCTAATATCTGACTCTGTTACCATCAGATTTGAAAAGTGTCTCCAATGGCTCCATTGGCATTGTTGTTGTGAGATGTAGGCCACACAGAATAATTTAGCTGATGCATGCACGTGGTAGTTTAAACAATCCCTTATTTGTTTATAAATAAAAACATACAACTATTTGCCTGTATTTCATCAACATGTCTGGCAAGGGTAGCAGTTAAACATTTTCTTGCCCGTCCTCATTTTTCAAAATAAACTTGGACTATTTTCTGTGTTGGCCTGCGTTCGTTTACCAACTGTTCAACTTTTATTCTCCACAAAACCCCACTAAGGCTGTCTGCTGTAAGACCCCTTTTTCTATAGGAGGAGAGGATTGGAAGCGAAAGGAGGAAGAGAGCGTGTGTGCCTGTGTCCAGAGCCAGCAGGTTTAGGTCAACAGTAACCGGCAGAGCACTGCCTGGCTAACAGCCTGTGATGTCAGCCATTTTAGGTTGGCCAGCACAGAGCATGGTGGTGCTCCGCCATTTTTCTCTCCCTACCCTCTTAACAATCCAGCTTTAAAGCCTGCACTGCCAGTGGCCACAGCAACGCAGGCTTTCGCAACCTTTTTGCAGCCGTTTGCGCTCCTGACTTGAACACAGCCCAATTGGGATTCAGCAGCAGCTGAACTGTGACAATGTGTAGAGACAGTGTCATTGGGGTTTTGTTTCTGTTGCCAAAAGTGAAGAACAAATGATACAGCCTGAATGAAGGGAAACCTCAGAGACAAACATACGCAAGCCTCTGCTGTGGTGCCAGAGGAGGGAAAGGAGGAGGAGGTGGTGATGGAAGGAGAGATTACTACCACATACTCCTGGTTTAGAGGGAGCTGAGGAGGGATGTAGAAGGGTAACTGTAGGGGTAGTATGGTGGGAGTATGGCTATTTTAAAAGGGTAGAGGGTCTCAGGGAAACAAAGAGAACTGGCCTCAGTGCTCCCAGCTTGTCTCTCAGTAACGGTGGGCAGTGACCCAGGCGTCTGTCTGTACAGAGTGTGAGCAGGAAAGGAAAGGACGCCATTCGCACCAGCCAATAGCGTGCGCTGGCGAGGGCGACCACACCTAGAAGACATGCACACCGCGTGAGTGAGGCACTGAAATAGGAGCAGGGCACGGACTCTCCAGTCACCACTCACAGGAGTGTGTGGAAAAAACAAGCCCACTAGAGCCAGGACCTGGATGGCATTTGAGGTGTGTTTGTTTGTGTGTGAGCTTGTGGGTGGATGCACGAGTGAGTGAAATGAGGAGAGTGGGAGGGAACGGGGGTTGGGGGGGGGCAGTTGCCATGGGGACAGTAACATACCAGTGGCACTGCCGACCTGTCTCTCTTGGCCGAACTTATTCAGAAAGGGAGTGGGTCAGAGAGAAAGAGGGGACAGAAAAAGGGGGAGAGAGGAAGGAGGGGGAGGGGTGAGGCAAGCAAACATGGGAAGGCTAGGGGATATGGGAGAGTCTCTCTCACACAGAGAGGACAGACAGATGGACACTGTCACGTGGACAGACAGGCATACAGCAGAGATGAGGGACAGGAGCCATAGTCAGGGATGTCATGCTGGCTGGGATGGCGTACGCACCCGGCCGGCTACGCTCCTAGACTATTTGGAGCGTTGGTCTCTAGTGTGTGGGGGCTAATATTGGACTATACACAGAGTATAGAAGCAAGTCCAGGGTATGATAGAGCGACGGGTGGGCATGTGTGTTTGAGCGCTCTACCTCTGACAGATTATTTGAGTGTCAGGACAATAATCACATTCTGTCTGTGTGGGTCACAGCGAGCTGTGTCGTGTGGGAAAATGGCCGCCCTACTGCCTCGGTAAACAAGCCTCACGCACAGGCATGCAGACAAGCACACACTCACACTCCCCCGTGCTCACACACACCCCGCATGCTCACACACAGGCACACTGATGTGCGCACGCATGCAAGCTCCCACACTGACACACAATCAAGCTTCATGGTAAGTCTCGCTGTGCTCATGGAAAAACATTTCTGACCCATATTTTAGTTTTCAGCGGATCTCCCATAAGTCAACAGGGCTTGTCTGAGATCTGCTGAGATCAAGAGGAGAGGTTCACCAGTGTTGTACTGATACATGTATCTACTCAATTCCTGTGAAGCAGGTTCTTTGTTCATGTAATCTCTGTGAAATGTTCCTCTCGGAGATACTCAGTGTAAATACTGCTTAACAAAAGTCCACCTGGAGAATGAGCTCTCCTCCCAGCTGTGTGTTGTGTGAACCTACAGTAGTCAAGTTAGCCTAACGGTGGTGCTCCAAGGTGTTAATGGGGGGTTCACACACAGTTTGTGATCTTGTGTCTTTTAACTGCTCGTTGTAGCCAGTCGGGGGCTGGCGTGTGGTACTCGGCACACACGCACATATCATGCTCATTCAGAAAAACACATGTGCAGACACACACTGCAGCCCAGCTCTCAGGTTGTGTCCACTGGCTGAAGAGCTTGCGGCGGAACATTCCAGTCTTCGCAGTCGAGGAGGGGGAGGAGAAATGACTTGATGTGATTGTAGTGCGAAGAGAGGCAGAGGGAGCAAGAGAGCGGGGGTTGGGTGGATGGGGGGGTGGTATTGGGGCAGAAAATTCCTGGCTGAAACACCTAACTGCTTCCTCCGAGACCGTTAACACCCCCCCTCGCTTCTCTACTCTCACCCCAACCCTCCTGCCCATCCCCCACCAACCTCTTTTCCCCCCCCTCTCCCCATCAGGCCCATGTGATGGATGGCAGGGCCTGCCCACCCCCCCATAAGCCTTTGTGTTGGTCATGTGACTTGGCCGCCTTGGCAAAGCTGTGCCCCCTGATGCAGAACTGAATGGCAGTGGAGAGGGAGTGGCGGGTTGCAGAGAGAGAGAGAGGGGGGCACTATAGCCAAAACGGAGGGCAGTTACTCCCTTTGGGGGGGGGGGGGGATCGCGTTCCCCCCACAATGGCAAAGGCCTGCTCTGCCTGTTAACCACTCGTACACCAGACACCAGTGTAGAGGAAAAGTATGATGCTTTGGAGAAGACCGGAAAGTATTTTCAATGAGGTTAGCAATTTTACTTTTAACACATTTTGAGGCATAAAAAACATAAGATATTGCTGTTGGTGAATATGTTACGGAAGGGACTGGTCATTGGCTTGCTGCGTAATATAGGAGACTCACAGTAGCAACAAAAGATGAAACGTTGTTTTCAGATTATCATTTGCAATATCGTCTTCAGTGATTGTATTTTCAACACATGACCCACTCTCTTTATTGAACAAGACTCCCCCATTGATAGAATCGATACAGATGCGCTGATTAGTAAGTTAGGTCAAGCTTTTTCTCCATAACTCCATTTAAACACCATGTCCTATTTGCAAAACATCCGCAACCTCAGTCCTCCAAAAGCCACTGCACCTTTAAGAGATTTGAAACTCTACACCCCTACACCATTTAGTCCATAGCTCAGAGGCTCACTGGAACGTTGGTCGGCAGTTTGGGTCCAGTCAGTTGGGACTACAAAATAACACGTTGCTCTTCGGCGCCATCAGGAGGGAAACACAACAGGTCTTAGACCAGTGTGTAGGGCCGACTTCATCTTACTATGGTTTCTGCTCCACCCTGTGTGTGTGTGGATGCAGGGAACTTGGGTTAGAGGGTAAGATGACGCTGACCTAATTTGCACAGTGGACATGTCTGCCATGTAGCAGAGGTGAGAGACAGAGGTGTGTAAGCTCCTTATAAGGTAGGGGGATTCATTGTGTTCATGGAGGAGGCTTTGGGTTGAAGGACTGGTAGTGTGTGTGTGGTGCCGTTGGGAGTAATTGCCCTAGAGCTGTCCTCCATTATTTCACCAATGCATCTTGGGAGGGAGGAAGTGAGGGGAAGGAAGGGAGAAGTCGCACACCTAACAGGAAGCTACGCCATTTTGTTGTTGTTGTAGGGGTAGTTATAACATAGGAAAAGTTTGGATAGTGTAGAGATTGAATCTTTGTGTGTGTGCCATTCGCATGCCTAATACAAATCCCACCTTTCCCCAAATGAAGTCTACCAAAATCCTGTGGAGTGAATGTCCCGCTACAGATTTGAAAATATTCACTAATGTTTTCTTTGGTGGTGTGAATTGTTTGGCCAGCCTATGAGTGTGGATCTGTCATGCGCTGTGCTGCGTCTGTCCAGAGTGGGTTGTGTTCCCTCTGAGGGTGTACTGTGTATGAGGCTGGGGAAGTTAGAGGCGTGGAGGAGAGAGGGTGTGGCCTGGGATAGCTCTCTAAAAAACTTTTTTACAGAAGAGTGAGAGACTAGGAGGGGAGCAGAGAGAAACACCCAATATTAGCCAATAAAACACAGCCTTGAGTTACTTGGCTTGTGAGTTGAGTTTTTAAAGGAGCAGACTATTTATTGACAAAGAAACAACACTGAAAAGGATAGAACACTGTACCACAATTCAAGACATCTTTCATATCAGAGCATGTTGGCCTTTCCTGTGTCTGTATCAAATGAATTTCATTACGTAGTGTAATATGCTTCTGGGACTTGGTATAAAAATGATTGACCTCTTACAGTATAGTTTCATAAGGATGACTTGAAGCTTGTGTTTTTTCTTCTCTCCATCTTGTTTTCAGCGCAAACACACTGAGACGTGAGCAAACCCAACTCATGGTCATGTTTCACCACGCTCCCCTCCCAATGGCTGGTCCATAGTCGCCCCAACTGAACTACAAACTGACTGCTGTACTACTTGGCCGGCTACCACAACCCCCCTCCCTTCCCCACACCATCCGCTCCAACCATGGCCAGCAAGAGGAAATCCACCATACCCTGTATGATCCCCCATAAGACCATGCACCTCCGGGAGGAGCTGGAGCAGGACTCATGCCTGTCAGACCCTCTCTCCCTCCTCCGACAGGCCCGGGAACAGGGCTACCCCTCTATGGGTGTGAGCGGTAACGGGCAGAGCCCCCGGGAGCGATCCCCAGGCAAATCCTCCAGGCCTGAGGGGGGCAATGATGTCAAAGATGGGTGTGGCACCTACACTTGCAGGCCGTGTAACTTTGAGACCCAGGACCTAAACCTGTTCCTGGACCACGTCTACAGTGGCCACCCGGACTTCAGAGCTGACCCCAGCTTCCAGTGCGTGGACTGTGGGGTGTCAGCGGCCAAGTTTGAGGGCTTGGCCCTGCACAATGCCCAGGTTCACCCCAGCACAGTGTGCACCACCCTGCAGCTGAGGAGGAGGGACAGGAGGGTGGTGGTGGAGCAGAGTCTGGTGACAGGGTCAGAGACCGGGAGGGACACAGAGATCACCATCACAAAGACCCCCATCATGAGGATGATGAAGGGGAAGTCAGAGTCCAAGAGGTTTGTGGTGTCCCATTCCTCTCCTGATGAACCCTCCCCAGACACCCTCCCCATCTCTAAGTCCAAGGAGATGGAGAGAAAAGAGACCCCCACAGTGACGGTTACCCACGTCCCTACCATAGTGCACAACGGGATAGCCACCAAGGTCACGCTCCCCTCTGCTATCCAGATAGTGAACGGCTCGGGGGCTCTGCCCATGCTCAAGACTGCCATCACACAGGTACTTAGTGCATTTGATCTTTTCTGTGTTTCACATCTTGGTCAGTCCATTACTGCAAATTACAATTGGTGCTCAATTAACTTCATTGAATTACATTGCCAGAATGTGTACAAGTTTCCTCAGGGAGTTGAATGCATTTCATATCAGACTGTCGACAATAATGTTTGTTTTCTATTCTCTGAACCAGGTGGTGTCAGTGGTCCAGAACAGGAACGTCTACCATCAGACAGCTCCCATCACAGTGTCCGCTGCCCTCTCCTCCTCCACATCCACCTCCTCCAAGAACATGCCCAAGGTACAAACATTGATTTACTTTATTTTTAGTGTATTTACATTTACCATGGAAATACATGGGTTTCAGTGCCTTTTGAGCTGTCAGTGTAAATCTGCTCCTAGTTTATATGAAATAGTTACATGAAGTAGTGTAAATTCAATGTAATTCCGATGTTGGTACTACATGAAATATATATTCTACCTTCTGTGGTGCAGGTGATGATCCCTCTGAGCAGCATCCCAACCTACAGCGCCTCCATGGACTCTTCCTCCTTCCTCAAGACGTCCTTCAGTAAGTTCCCCTATCCCACCAAGGCAGAGCTCTGCTACCTCACCGTGGTCACCAAGTTCCCAGAGGAGCAGATCAACATCTGGTTCACCGCCCAGAGACTCAAGCAGGGCATCAGCTGGTCTCCAGAGGAGATAGAGGAGGCCAGGAAGAAGATGTTCAACACCATCATACAGACATCTCCCCCTAGCACCCAGTACCAGCCATTGAGCCAGACCCACCACAGTCCAGCCCAGCACACCATCAGGGTCCTGCCTGCCTCTCTGGGGCCTACAGGGATCCCTCACATCCTCCAGGGTTCTCTGGTGGGTCAGGGTGGGGTGATTGTCACCCAGCCCATGATGGCCAACAGCATCCAGGTCAACAGTGCCCCCATGGCCCTGGCGGTCACACCCAAGCACCAAGCTGCAGCCCGCCCTATGATGCAGGCCCGGCCTGCTGCCGCCCTAGTGGCCGATAAGGGGATCAGCATGGTGGTGGAGAGCAGTAGTATTGGAAACAACATCATCATCAGTAGCCGTAATAGTGGAGGGAGTACTAGTAGTATCAGTAGTACTAGTAATAGTAGAAATGGTGCAGGGAGTACTAGTAGTACTAGTAATGGTGGAGGGAGTACTAGTAGTAACATCAGCAGTAGCCGTAGTGGTTACAATAGCAGTAGTTTCAGCAGCCATGCTAGTGTTATTAACCTTAGCTTTGGCAACAACAGGGGGAACAGCATTTATAGCACTGGAAAAGTCATTAACGCCAATGGTAAAATCAACCATGCTATTGCTAATCTCAGTGGGAAAAGCAACAGCAATGCTATCAGCATGGTTAAAAGCAGCAGCACTGACAGTAGGTACAACAACAGCAGCAAAAACAACAGCAGTACTATTGCTAAAATGATAAGTGAAAGTCAAGTAACCGCTGATATTAAAAGCACCATGGACAACAAACCCAACAGCAAAGATACTAACAGCAGCAGCTTGAGCAACAAGAAAACAATCACCACAACCAGTGGCCCCACAGCCACCCCTACTGCCATCACCACCAGTAACCCCACCACCACCAGTAACCCCACCACCACCAGTAATCCTACCAGTAACCCCACCACCACCAAAACAGAGGTGGCATCTTCCCCTTCCACCAAACCTTCCTCCTCATCTTCTCCGGCGCAGAGCGGGAGCACAGACGCCAGTGGAACCCCCAGCTCCAGAACGCTCCCCAACACCTTCCTGGACCCCGGCTTCTACAAGAGCAAGAAGACCGTGGAGCAACTGAGCGCCCTCAAAGAGAGCTTCACCAACAACCAGTTCCCCAACCAGGAAGAGGTGGACCGTCTCATCTCCTTCACCGGCCTGACCGTGCGCGAGGTCCGTAAGTGGTTCAGTGACCGCCGCTACCACTTCCGCAACCTCAAGGGGGGGCGTTCGAGCACGGGCGGTCAGGGGGGTGCTAGCGCAACGACCACACCTGGGACGCCCCGTGGTAACAGTGCTACCCCCATGGACCTCTCGGACACTGCCACTCCCAATGAGAATATTAAAACCTCCCAGCAGGGGTTGGCAGCCCTCAGCCCCCCTCCCTCTCAGACACCCACCTCCCCCACCACCCCGTCCAGACGGCCACCCAGACCCCCCTCCCCAGACTTCACAGCCATCCGCTACAAAGAGAGGGACCCTCAGCAGGTGAGTGGTGGTGTGACTGTGATGATTGACTTTGCACACAGCTTAATTTTTTCCCCCATAAGATAAAACCATTTTTTATTATAGGTGAAGTATCCCTTTAGTGTGTATTTACTGCCAATCAAATTGCTCACTGGGACATGAGAAACCTATGCTCGTCTACCCTACACTAATCTCTTCTCTACCCCACTAGGTGAGGGCGCTGGAGGCCAGCTTCAGCCAGGACCCTGACCCACCTGGAGAGGAGGTGGACCGCCTCCGGGCCGAGACCAAAATGACCCGTAGAGAGATCCACGGCTGGTTCGCTGAACGCAGGAAGAGAGTCGCTGCTGAGAAGAAGAAAGAGGAGTTGGAGAGGGCGGAGCAAGCGGATGAGATGGAAGCAGGTGGAGGGGAGGAGGGAGGTAAGAGTAAGGATGATGTCGGGGTGAAGAAAGAGGAGGATGGTTCAGGCTCCGAGCTGAAGGTGAACCCAATTAAGATCAACCTGAAGATGCTCAAAGTGACTGAGTCAGATGGCAAACTGGAGTCTGAGGGAGGGCAGGCAGATAGCCCCACCATGCCTACCCTGTCTCCCTCCCCAGACCCAACATCAACCCCCACCCTTACCCCTGCTCCATCCACAATTCCAAGTCTAACCCCAAAGCCATCTCCATCACCTAAACCCTCCCCCTCTACAACCCCAAAACCAGCAGCACCATCTTCCACCCCTGCCCTCAAGCCCTCCGCGTCCCCCAAACCCTCCCCTATCCGGGGCAAGAAGACGTTAGAGCAGCTCCACCTCTTGAAGCAGGTGTTTGTCCGGACCCAGTGGCCCAGCGCAGCCCAGTATGACGAGCTGATCTCTTCCACAGGGCTGCCCAGGCCTGAGGTAGTGCGTTGGTTCGGGGACTGTCGCTACGTGCAGAAGAACGGCCAGCTTAAGTGGCTGGAGGCCTACCAGACCATGGTCCTGAAGGAGGACTTCCAGAGGGGAGACACTCAGATGCTCAAGGCCCATCTGGAGGCCCACGGGAGTCTGGAGGAAGAACAGGTAGGACTCTAAATTCTGGGATAAATAGTTTTTCTTTTAATCTTCATATTCTGAAGTACCCTTGCACGAGCTGCTCATAGGAGCAGGATCCTGTTTCTGTAGCTTGATGTACAAGTACACCCCCTGGACAGGATGCTAGTCTATCGCAGGGCCTTGCCCCCAATTTATCTCCTTAATTCTGCGTGCCAAGCAGACTCCTCAGGTCCCATTTTTACAGTCTTTGGGATGACTCAGCTGAGGATCGAACTTCCAAACTCAGGGCGGATACTATAACCACAAGGCCACTGAGTTGGTTCAAGTTACATGTAATAACACCAAGAAATTATCATTAAATGACATGGTATTTGTGCACCTGGATGTAAAGTGTGTCCAAAAGTTGAGTAGCAGAATGCCTGTCAGTAGTGATTAGTAAGACTGTCTGTCCTCTACAGGTGTTGGAGCTGGCCCAGGCTAGTGGGCTGACCGAAGAGCTGGTACGACGCTGGTTCTCTACCCAGGCTCCTATACTGCTGCAGGGGAAGGACAGGGGTGTTGCAGCCACAGAGGAGACACCCGTGGCAGGGGGAATAACACCCAACCCAGCACCCATGGAGGAAGGATCGTCAGAGCCGGTTGAAGGTGAGGAGAAGATGGAACAGTCGGTGTGTGGAGAAGCGAAAGATGAGAGGAGCGTGGACACCAAGGCTGTGAATCCTGAAAAAGGTAGTGTTTTTTTTCTTGGTATATGCATTTAGAATGTTGGCACATGACACTGTCATAAAGTAGCACTACATACAAGGTTTATTTATTGTATTTATTTTTTCGTTTGTCACAGGAACAGACTGAGGGGCCTTTGTCTAGTTCAGGGTTTCCCCTCCCCCGGTGCACGTTTTGGTTTTTGCCCTAGCACTACACAGCTGATTCAAATAATCAAAGCTTGATGAGTTGGTTGTTTCCATCAGCTATGTAGCGCTAGGGCAAAAACCAAAACGTGTGCCCCCAGGACCGAGTTTGGGAGACCCTGGTCTAGGGGTGGCCCAGAGAGACAATGCAGGTGGTCTTTGCACGGGGAGTGTTGTGAGTGCATGACAGCAGATGTGATTGTAACTGGATCACTAGAAATGGACCCTGAACTCCCCCACACAACCACCCCCTTTACTGGGGATGGACATTGAACCCCGAACCCTCCGCTATGCTGAAGATGGCCTCCTGTCTGCTTTCCATTTTTCCGACACCCCCACCCTACTCCTTCACATCCTCTAATCTGCCATTTCCTCCTTCAAAACAACAAGTTCCAGTTAACTCAAGTGCAGGATTTGCTGAGGAAGGGGGGTGTTTCTCTCCCCATCCTCTCCTGCGAATGGAGGGAGAGGAGAAAAGGGGAGGTTGGGATTTTGACTCCAGCAGACGTGAAAGGAGGGTGTGGGGTGTTTAAAAAAAATTGACTGGACAGATATCGACCAATCCAATCCTCCAGTGGGAGGATCACTGGTGTGAGGGAGGGGAAGAGACTGACTGTATCCAAGAGGTTTTTAGGTACTGGGGTAGGAGAAACTGCACAGGTTTTTTTTTATTTTTAAAGGAGACTTGAGGTGAATATTAGATGTGTCCTTGTTTTAACATCAAGTGCTTCTGTTCTGTATGTCGTCTATCTTTTCATGGATCTTTTTCTTAAACTGTAACATCTTGACTGACTGTAAAAGAAGTTCCAACATACTTAGTTAGGCCTGTTGTATACTTTTTACAGATATTTGCAGAATAAACAATGTAACAAATTGGTTTCCTGTCACTTATTTTCAAAGTCAATGATCGAGGTTGACGTGTGTGTGGATCAGAAGAGTTAATCATTGAGCAATTTCTTAACACTTCAAACCTTCTCAGTAAACTGTAGGCCTACAGTTGCCTGATGTGAATTAAACTGATTTTTATTCATAGGACTGTTTATACATTATAATCAAACAAGCACAAGATCAGGCCAATCATAGTTGATTAAGTACTTTAATTCTCAGGCTTGAATATGTTGCATATGAAAGGCAAAATTAAAATGAATACTTTTTCTCCATAGCTTAGGCACAATACAGAAAGGCTTGGTTTGTAAATGAGACCGTCAGTCACAATTGTGATGTGTCTAGATCAAAAGAAACAGTAGATGACAATAGGATTTCTGAATGAACAATGTAGATATATAGTTGTGTACATCGAGGCCCATGGAAGAAAGCACACTGGTCAGCATTAGGAGCTATGTAGCACAACAGGGACAACACAGAGCGAAAGTGTGTGTGCATGTACACATTCCCTCAACCTTACTGTGAAAGTTTGACATTGGCCGCAAAACAAAAGGTGGGAAGATTCAGACCTTAGGTATTCAGTTCCAACCCCCATGTTCCACTTAACTAAATCCATATGGCTTCAAAAGGAGATTCCCTCCATGGCATAACATTCTAAATACTGGTTTTAGACTATGGTCTGCTCAAGAGGGGCATTGCATATCAAGTGAAATATGACTCCGGCCTCCCCTACTCCCAGCCTAAACCATTGTGGGGGTAAGCACAAAAGTGCGTGACCTTAGATTGGTTGCTGAGAGCAACTTCCATTAAACCACCGACTGGGGGCGTTTGTCAGTCAGGAATGATCAATTGAGCTTTCAGGAACAACACCGATATACATTCAGTAAGATCTGCTATGGAGATTTACAAATTAACTCATCTCACTTGAATTACATAAATGTGCTGTTATGACCCCTGCAGGCTGAGTCATGTCACTATAGACCACAGTGATTTAACCCCTTCATGTCTAATACAGAAGTCTTTATCAATCAGCAGTTGTGGCAAACAGCTGTGCTGAAAGAATCTTCAGAAAATCTTTGGGAGCATATGGAAAAGACAAACATCCCCTCAGCTGAATAATATGCATACAAGAACCACCGACCTACAGCCCTTCAAATCGATACTGTCTATAGGATTTCAGTTAGGTCTTTCTCGGCCAGCAATACTGCACTTAATTAGGTTAGTCGACTTCCTAGCGCGCTCTACTCTAAGATTATCTACACGCAAGCCCTCAAAACCAGTTAAGACGGTCTACCATTTAGAGAACTTTAACACATAGGTAAACAAAGATAACTAATGTCTTCCATTGACCTCGCCTTTCATTCCAAGTGGAAATGTATTGAAGTCCAGAGCAGAAACTGTAGACACTTGCTACAATAAAACATTATTTAAAACATCGCTCTGCGCTGGCACCGGAATGTCTGCTAAAACCAAGCCCGTCTTGTAAACGTGTGGGCAGAACTGAATACAACACTGCATCCAGTGGCACCCTGTCTCTCCTCCCGCCGTCATGTATCCACATTGAAACAGAGATAAAACATTAAGGATGTGACTTCATCACTAGCATTTGAACTCACAGCATTGCTTACTGACACAACTTTCAGGGACAGACAGGCTAGCTCAGTTCCAGCACTCTACAATGCAGTATGGCATCCTAAAAAGGGAAAAATAATGCCATGCTAATCTCCAAATAGGGTAGCACATTTGACAAGGTTCTATATTTGGGGGGGGGGGGGGGGGTAATTTGGGCTCTATTCAAGCCACATCGCAGAAGTTCAGTTTTACAGCGTGATTAGAATTTAAAGGCAATGTTCCCGCGTTTGCAGTCTCTGCTTTCACTGTAAATGCTGCATTTGTCAGCTCAATTACCTTTACATTTCTATCACGGAATCTAACACTTCAGCTTTCCAGATTGAATAGTGTATAGGGGGTAAGAGTGTGAGTGTTTTTACTGTTAGAGACTGTTAAGAGAAACTGCTTTTACATCACAAGGCAGGCAACGGAATGACCCGTAGTTTTCAGAATGCAAGTTTGGCAAAATAAGAAAAGCCTATGTGTATATATATATATAAAGGCTTGAGTTACTCCACAGAGCCCTCGTGTTTTACACATTAAAGAAAAATCACATGAATGTTTAAAAGTTTAAATAAAAATAATTAAAAAAACATGGAGACAGAAGCTCTTTAAGAGCAGGTTGGCTGCTGCCGTCGTCTGGCCAACAGCACAGCAGGAATAAATATATATACTCATATACGCCAGAGAGAAGAGAATAATAATAACCTAACGTGGAAAACAGTTTCAAACTGACACCTTCACAGCTCCCTCCCTCATCTCATCCCTCCCTCTTCCATTCTTCTTTCCCTCGCAAACCTTTGCGCCAGAGTCAAGCACGCCAAAATCCCCCATCTCCCGACATCTTAGCCGAGGGCTGAAACTTCTTTGCGTATTATTTTTTTCTTGTCATCTTTGTCGTCTCTCTCCCTTCCCGCCCCCTCCACCTCACACTCACTCCAGGAGGGGGACACACAGAGGAGAGAAAGAGAGCAGAGCAAGGGAGAGCTGCCTGAAATGTAGGCCAAAGCGGTGGTGGGTGTTTCCATAGAAACAGTGTTCACAGCAGTCAGTGACATCATCGGTACGGGGAGGAGCTGGAGGGATTGGAATGCGCCCTGATTGGTCCGGCCTAAACACGGTTCTCTCCGCCCACTCTGGTCCTGCGCATCATCCTGAGGGGGGTTTGGAATAGAGAGAGAGAGAGAGAGAGAGAGAGAGAGAGAGAGAGAGAGAGAGGGAGAGAGAGAGAGAGAGGGAGAGGGAGAGAGAGAGAGCAAGCAAGGACACACTAAAATCTCACAAAACTGAAATGCACCAACACAGACAGATAGAAGTTACACATACCTCCTTACACATACCTCCTGTTCTGAGGGTCCAGGTCCAGCAGAGCCTCCTGTGATACTCTGAAGTCATCCAGAGGTGTCTGGTAGCGGGCCTCGAAGGAGCCCTCCCTGCCTCTGTAGGCCTGTGTCTGAGCCTGGGTCTGGGCTGCTGGGGACTGGGGCAGAGGGGACATGGAGGAGGCTGAGGACGTGGAGCCTGTCTCCCCAAGACGCTCACGCCCTGTCTGGGTAACCACCGCTGCAGAGACACCTCCTACCGGCAGAAACGGGCTCAGCACCTCCCCATTTTCAGCCTAGTAGAGGGAGAGAAAATAAGTTGGAGTGAATATTAGGGATGATACCAGTAATGCAATGTGTTTTCCATGGCAAAAATGAAAAACACAAAGATAACACTATGGTCCTTTAAAAACCTGCTGTCTGTAAAATACTGTGCACTATAGCTTGGAAATTAAATGTGATTCTGGTTGACAACGTAATGATATTTGTTTCCAACATTAGGGATGTTGGAAACATGTATTTTGTTTCCTTGCCAGGATACTAACGAGTAACGCGATACTGGTACCATCCCGGCCCTAGTGAATAACTGTCAATGTGTGATGGGAACTCTGACAGTGGTGGTGGAGTCAGTCCAGTGAGTGTACCAGTACCCACCCTGCTCCGGGTGATGTCCATGTGCACCAGCAGAGAGGCCAGCTCCAGATCCTCATTACAGCTGTTCTTCAGAGGGACCGACCGGTAACCTGACACCACACAGAGACAGACAGACATGAGTCTAGTAATGCCAAAAGAATGGTAATCTGAAATGCCAAACTATTCTGTTAGTCAGAGAGACAGTCAGGGTGTATCATACTTGTCTCAGCCAATCCGAGTGGATGTTGGTGCGATATGACACCTACCTGTCTTGAGGCTGTTGATGGGGAAGCTGGCCTGAGCCAGGAAGTTCTGGTCGCTGAACATGTCAATCTCGTACACCACAAAGCGCAGGAAGGCAAAGGCAGAGTTACACACGGTGAACTGGAAAGGCTTCCGAGGCCACGTGGGGTTCAGACCATTATCCGCTGAAGAGAACATGGAGAGAGAGAGAAGACTAGATCAGCCAAGTCCCCATTGTCATATATTGTGTTTGTGTGTACACACTAGGAGATGTTTTGTCCATCAGGTTGCCACACAATCCTTAGATATTTGTACAACTTTGTTTTTCCATAACTAGACAGGAAATGACGAGCTTAATTCCAAACCCATCACTACATCCTTGCCCTAAAACCTAGGACCCTTCTCTTCGAAATAACACTTGGTTCAACTAACCAACTACTAACTAGATGTAAAGAACCTGATTGGTTGAATTAAGTATTAGTGTAAGGTGTGTTACTCACCCTCCGAGTCAGTCTTCTGCTTGGCACTGTCATATTCTGCGCCACACACCTCGATCTCGATCAGGGGGCACACGATGCCACGACCGTGTTTAGGCAGATGACGAGCACCCAACACCTGGAGAGGACAGACAGTTTAAACACCTTCACACGTTTTTATATTCTCATGGGAACCTAAAATTTTCCCTAACCCCAACCCTTAAGTTGAAGATAGCCGTTGTCCTCATGGAGACGTGGGAAATGTCCCATTGAGGGAGAATTTTCCTTGTTTTACAATCCTTGTGGGGACTTCTGAGGATTTCCACGAGGATAGAAGACCACACACCTCTATCTGCAGGGTGACTGACTCCAGGCCCCTCAGTGTGTGTCGGTCAAAGGGGTCAAAGTTGTCGTCTCTCATGATTGGTGGCTGGAGGACGTAGCCACTCCTCCCGTTCAACATGAACAGAGCCTGGTTCATCTGCATGGGCTTGTCTGGAGAGGGGAGAAGTTCAGTCAGTCATATTCAAAAAGGTAATGTAAGGAAAACCAGCCACTGTTAAAAAATGTTTTTTTTAATTGAACAATTCCCTCTCCTACCCCAGTGTATCAATCCCCCTTCTCACTCAGTAACAACTCATCCCTCCCTCCCTCTGTACCTGCAGTCTGGAAGTTCAGCGCGACCAGCTGGGATCCACAGAGCCACATGGGCAGAGGGTCGTAGTTGGAGGAGTCCAGCCTCTGTCCACGGGGGTAGATACGGGACAGCTGCAGCCGGTTGTACTGCAGGAACCTCTTCCCCTTGATCCGGTTCACATACTTCTCTGCCTTGGTCTCCGGGAATGACGACATGTCCCGGAAACACGCCCGCTCTGTCCCAATCTCTACAGGAGCAGGGGGGAGATGGGAGGGTGAGATATCCTTGTGTGTGTGTGACAGAGTGTGTTTAACTGTATAGACGCGTCCTTACTGTCCTCGTCGAAGGGTACAGGTCTACAGTAGATGACCAGGTCAGACAGCTCCAGAGCGATCTTCTTCCTTCTCTCCATCATCTTCCCCTCCTCCAGCTGACACACACACGACTCAGTTTGACACTACTCACAGTCATTACTTCAGACAACCACAAGACTCAGTTTGACACTACTCACACAGTCATTACTTCACAGACAACCACACGACTCAGTTTGACACTACTCACACAGTCATTACTTCAGACAACCACACGACTCAGTTTGACACTACTCACAGTCATTACTTCACAGACAACCACAAGACTCAGTTTGACACTACACACAGTCATTACTTCACAGACAACCACACGACTCAGTTTGACACTACTCACAGTCATTACTTCAGACAACCACAAGACTCAGTTTGACACTACTCACAGTCATTACTTCAGACAACCACAAGACTCAGTTTGACACTACTCACAGTCATTACTTCAGACAACCACACGACTCAGTTTGACACTACTCACAGTCATTACTTCACAGACAACCACACGACTCAGTTTGACACTACTCACACAGTCATTACTTCACAGACAACCACAAGAATCAGTTTGACACTGCTCACACAGTCATTACTTCACAGACAACCACAAGACTCAGTTTGACACTACTCACAGTCATTACTTCACAGACAACCACACGACTCAGTTTCTGAGGAAGTATTCCTGCACATGGTATACGCTTCTTCCATTCTTTATTCTTACACATTTACTACAACGTATTCTTTCCATACCTTGGCCTCTGATGTCATGGTGACCTCTCTGATCTTGATGACCCACTCCTTGAGCTCCTCCTGGGTATTGGCAGCAATGTCCAAGACCTGCCCTGCCCTAGGAGAGGCAGCGGGGAGGAGGGAGAACACATGCAGCCTGCTTCCCTTACCATCAGGCCGCACCACTAGGGGGAGAGAGAGAGCGCAAGATGAGAGAGAGGGGGGCGAGAGAGCAGAGCAGAGAGAGAGCTGTGGCAGCCATGAACACGTGCTAGTTAGGCTGTTTGGTGCTCATTCCTAACAAACAGAGTGGTGCATGGCACAGCATGTGCCTGTAGTAATGGAAGGACCGTGTATTGAACCTTTATAGTATCAATACAGATGTGTGTGTGAGTGAGTGTGAGTGTGAGTGTGAGAGTGAGAGATGAAACAGTGATAACCCCACAGAGAGAGAGAGAGAGAGAGAGAGAGATGGAACAGTGATAACCCCACAGAGAGAGAGAGAGAGAGAGAGAGATGGAACAGTGATAACCCCACAGAGAGAGAGAGATGGAACAGTGATAACCCCACAGAGAGATGGAACAGTGATAACCCCACAGAGAGAGATGGAACAGTGATAACCCCACAGAGAGAGAGAGAGATGGAACAGTGATAACCCCACAGAGAGAGAGAGAGATGGAACAGTGATAACCCCAGAGAGAGAGAGAGAGATGGAACAGTGATAACCCCACAGAGAGAGAGAGAGAGAGAGAGATGGAACAGTGATAACCCCACAGAGAGAGAGAGAGAGAGAGAGATGGAACAGTGATAACCCCACAGAGAGAGAGAGAGAGAGATGGAACAGTGATAACCCCACAGAGAGAGAGAGAGAGAGAGCGATGGAACAGTGATAACCCCACAGAGAGAGAGAGAGAGAGAGAGATGGAACAGTGATAACCCCACAGAGAGAGAGAGAGAGATGGAACAGTGATAACCCCACAGAGAGAGAGATGGAACAGTGATAACCCCACACAGAGAGAGAGAGAGAGAGATGGAACAGTGATAACCCCACAGAGAGAGAGATGGAACAGTGATAACCCCACAGAGAGAGAGAGAGATGGAACAGTGATAACCCCACAGAGAGAGAGAGGGAGAGAGAGAGAGATGGAACAGTGATAACCCCACAGAGAGAGAGAGGGAGAGAGAGAGAGAGATGGAACAGTGACAATCCCACAGAGAGAGAGAGAGAGATGGAACAGTGATAACCCCACAGAGAGAGAGAGAGAGATGGAACAGTGATAACCCCACAGAGAGAGAGAGAGAGATGGAACAGTGATAACCCCACAGAGAGAGAGAGAGAGATGGAACAGTGATAACCCCACAGAGAGAGAGAGAGATGGAACAGTGATAACCCCACAGAGAGAGAGAGATGGAACAGTGATAACCCCACAGAGAGAGAGAGAGAGATGGAACAGTGATAACCCCACAGAGAGAGAGAGAGAGAGATGGAACAGTGATAACCCCACAGAGAGAGAGAGAGAGAGAGATGGAACAGTGATAACCCCACAGAGAGAGAGAGAGAGAGAGAGATGGAACAGTGATAACCCCACAGAGAGAGAGAGAGAGAGATGGAACAGTGATAACCCCACAGAGAGAGAGAGAGAGATGGAACAGTGATAACCCCACAGAGAGAGAGAGAGATGGAACAGTGATAACCCCACAGAGAGAGAGAGAGAGAGAGAGAGAGATGGAACAGTGATAACCCCACAGAGAGAGAGAGAGAGATGGAACAGTGATAACCCCACAGAGAGAGAGAGAGAGATGGAACAGTGATAACCCCACAGAGAGAGAGAGAGAGAGATGGAACAGTGATAACCCCACAGAGAGAGAGAGAGAGAGATGGAACAGTGATAACCCCACAGAGAGAGAGAGAGAGAGATGGAACAGTGATAACCCCACAGAGAGAGAGAGAGATGGAACAGTGATAACCCCACAGAGAGAGAGAGAGATGGAACAGTGATAACCCCACAGAGAGAGAGAGAGAGATGGAACAGTGATAACCCCACAGAGAGAGAGAGAGAGAGATGGAACAGTGATAACCCCACAGAGAGAGAGAGAGAGATGGAACAGGGATAACCCCACAGAGAGAGAGAGAGAGAGATGAAACAGTGATAACCCCACAGAGAGAGAGAGAGAGATGGAACAGTGATAACCCCACAGAGAGAGAGAGAGAGAGATGGAACAGTGATAACCCCACAGAGAGAGAGAGAGAGATGGAACAGTGATAACCCCACAGAGAGAGAGAGAGAGATGGAACAGGGATAACCCCACAGAGAGAGAGAGAGAGATGGAACAGTGATAACCCCACAGAGAGAGAGAGAGAGATGGAACAGTGATAACCCCACAGAGAGAGAGAGAGAGAGAGAGAGAGAGAGAGAGATGGAACAGTGACAACCCCACAGAGAGAGAGAGAGAGAGAGATGGAACAGTGATAACCCCACAGAGAGAGAGAGAGAGAGAGAGAGATGGAACAGTGATAACCCCACAGAGAGAGAGAGAGAGAGAGAGATGGAACAGTGATAACCCCACAGAGAGAGAGAGAGAGAGAGATGGAACAGTGATAACCCCACAGAGAGAGAGAGAGAGATGGAACAGTGATAACCCCACAGAGAGAGAGAGAGAGAGAGATGGAACAGTGATAACCCCACAGAGAGAGAGAGAGAGAGATGGAACAGTGATAACCCCACAGAGAGAGAGAGAGAGAGATGGAACAGTGATAACCCCACAGAGAGAGAGAGAGAGATGGAACAGTGATAACCACAGAGAGAGAGAGAGAGAGATGGAACAGTGATAACCCCACAGAGAGAGAGAGAGAGAGAGAGAGAGAGAGAGAGAGAGAGAGATGGAACAGTGATAACCACAGAGAGAGAGAGAGAGATATGGAACAGTGATAACCCCAGAGAGAGAGAGAGAGAGAGAGAGAGATATGGAACAGTGATAACCCCAGAGAGAGAGAGAGAGAGAGAGAGATGGAACAGTGATAACCCCACAGAGAGAGAGAGAGATGGAACAGTGATAACCCCACAGAGAGAGAGAGATGGAACAGTGATAACCCCACAGAGAGAGAGAGATGGAACAGTGATAACCCCACAGAGAGAGAGAGATGGAACAGTGATAACCCCACAGAGAGAGAGAGATGGAACAGTGATAACCCCACAGAGAGAGAGAGAGAGAGAGAGAGATGGAACAGTGATAACCCCACAGAGAGAGAGAGAGAGAGAGATGGAACAGTGATAACCCCACAGAGAGAGAGAGATGGAACAGTGATAACCCCACAGAGAGAGAGAGATGGAACAGTGATAACCCCACAGAGAGAGAGAGATGGAACAGTGATAACCCCACAGAGAGAGAGAGATGGAACAGTGATAACCCCACAGAGAGAGAGATGGAACAGTGATAACCCCACAGAGAGAGAGATGGAACAGTGATAACCCCACAGAGAGAGAGATGGAACAGTGATAACCCCACAGAGAGAGAGATGGAACAGTGATAACCCCACAGAGAGAGAGATGGAACAGTGATAACCCCACAGAGAGAGAGATGGAACAGTGATAACCCCACAGAGAGAGAGAGATGGAACAGTGATAACCCCACAGAGAGAGAGAGAGAGAGAGAGAGAGAGAGATGGAACAGTGATAACCCCACAGAGAGAGAGAGAGAGAGATGGAACAGTGATAACCCCACAGAGAGAGAGAGAGAGAGAGAGATGGAACAGTGATAACCCCACAGAGAGAGAGAGAGAGAGAGAGAGAGATGGAACAGTGATAACCCCACAGAGAGAGAGATGGAACAGTGATAACCCCACAGGGAGAGAGAGAGAGAGAGAGATGGAACAGTGATAACCCCACAGAGAGAGAGAGAGAGAGAGAGAGAGAGAGAGAGAGAGAGATGGAACAGTGATAACCCCACAGAGAGAGAGAGAGAGAGAGAGAGAGAGAGGGAAGAGAGAGAGAGAGATGGAACAGTGATAACCCCACAGAGAGAGATAGAGAGAGAGAGAGAGAGATGGAACAGTGATAACCCCACAGAGAGAGATAGAGAGAGAGAGAGAGAGATGGAACAGTGATAACCCCAGAGAGAGAGAGATGGAACAGTGATAACCCCAGAGAGAGAGAGAGAGAGAGAGATGGAACAGTGATAACCCCAGAGAGAGATGGAACAGTGATAACCAAAGAGAGAGAGAGAGATGGAACAGTGATAACCCCAGAGACAGAGAGAGAGAGATGGAACAGTGATAACCCCACAGAGAGAGAGAGAGAGAGAGATGGAACAGTGATAACCCCACAGAGAGAGAGAGAGAGATGGAACAGTGATAACCCCACAGAGAGAGAGAGAGAGAGAGAGAGAGAGAGAGAGAGAGATGGAACAGTGATAACCACAGAGAGAGAGAGAGAGAGAGAGAGAGAGAGAGAGATATGGAACAGTGATAACCCCAGAGAGAGAGAGAGAGAGAGAGAGAGAGAGGGAACAGTGATAACCCCACAGAGAGAGAGAGAGAGAGGTGGAACAGTGATAACCCCACAGAGAGAGAGAGAGAGGTGGAACAGTGATAACCCCACAGAGAGAGAGAGAGAGATGGAACAGTGATAACCACAGAGAGAGAGAGAGATGGAAGTGATAACCCCACAGAGAGAGAGAGAGAGAGAGAGATGGAACAGTGATAACCCCAGAGAGAGAGAGAGAGAGAGATGGAACAGTGATAACCCCACAGAGAGAGAGAGAGAGAGAGAGAGATGGAACAGTGATAACCCCACAGAGAGAGAGAGAGAGAGAGAGAGATGGAACAGTGATAACCACAGAGAGAGAGAGAGAGAGAGAGAGAGAGAGATGGAACAGTGATAACCCCAGAGAGAGAGAGAGAGAGAGAGAGAGATGGAACAGTGATAACCCCACAGAGAGAGAGAGAGAGAGAGATGGAACAGTGATAACCACAGAGAGAGAGAGAGAGAGAGAGAGAGAGAGATGGAACAGTGATAACCCCAGAGAGAGAGAGAGAGAGAGAGAAGAGAGATGGAACAGTGATAACCACAGAGAGAGAGAGAGATAACCACAGAGAGAGAGAGATAACCACAGAGAGAGAGAGAGAGAGAGAGAGAGAGATGGAACAGTGATAACCCCAGAGAGAGAGAGAGAGAGAGAGAGAGATGGAACAGTGATAACCCCACAGAGAGAGAGAGAGAGAGAGAGAGATGGAACAGTGATAACCCCACAGAGAGAGAGAGAGAGATGGAACAGTGATAACCCCACAGAGAGAGAGAGAGAGAGATGGAACAGTGATAACCCCACAGAGAGAGAGAGAGAGATGGAACAGTGATAACCCCACAGAGAGAGAGAGAGAGATGGAACAGTGATAACCCCACAGAGAGAGAGATGGAACAGTGATAACCCCACAGAGAGAGAGATGGAACAGTGATAACCCCACAGAGAGAGAGAGAGAGATGGAACAGTGATAACCCCACAGAGAGAGAGAGAGAGAGAGAGAGAGAGAGAGAGAGAGAGATGGAACAGTGATAACCACAGAGAGAGAGAGAGAGAGAGAGAGGGAACAGTGATAACCCCACAGAGAGAGAGAGAGAGAGGTGGAACAGTGATAACCCACAGAGAGAGAGAGAGAGGTGGAACAGTGATAACCCCACAGAGAGAGAGAGAGAGATGGAACAGTGATAACCACAGAGAGAGAGAGAGATGGAACAGTGATAACCCACAGAGAGAGAGAGAGAGAGAGAGATGGAACAGTGATAACCCCAAGAGAGAGAGAGAGAGAGAGATGGAACAGTGATAACCCCACAGAGAGAGAGAGAGAGAGAGAGAGAGAGATGGAACAGTGATAACCCCACAGAGAGAGAGAGAGAGAGAGAGAGATGGAACAGTGATAACCACAGAGAGAGAGAGAGAGAGAGATGGAACAGTGATAACCACAGAGAGAGAGAGAGAGAGAGATGGAACAGTGATAACCACAGAGAGAGAGAGAGAGAGAGAGAGAGAGAGATGGAACAGAGATAACCACAGAGAGAGAGAGAGAGAGAGAGGAGATGGAACAGTGATAACCCACAGAGAGAGAGAGAGAGAGAGAGAGATGGACAGTGAACAGTGATAACCCACAGAGAGAGAGAGAGAGAGATGGAACAGTGATAACCCACAGAGAGAGAGAGAGAGATGGAACAGTGATAACCCACGACAGAGAGAGAGAGAGAGAGATGGAACAGTGATAACCCCACAGAGAGAGAGAGAGAGATGGAACAGTGATAACCCACAGAGAGAGAGATGGAACAGTGATAACCCCACAGAGAGAGAGATGGAACAGTGATAACCCCACAGAGAGAGAGAGATGGAACAGTGATAACCCCACAGAGGAGAGAGATGGAACAGTGATAACCCCACAGAGAGAGATAGATGGAACAGTGATAACCCACAGAGAGAGAGAGATGGAACAGTGATAACCCCAGAGAGAGAGAGATGGAACAGTGATAACACCACAGAGAGAGAGAGATGGAACAGTGATACCCCCCAGAGAGAGAGAGATGGAACAGTGATAACCCCACAGAGAGAGAGAGATGGAACAGTGATAACCCCACAGAGAGAGAGAGATGGAACAGTGATAACCCCACAGAGAGAGAGAGATGGAACACGTGCTAACCCCACAGAGAGAGAGTAGATGGAACAGTGATTAACCCCCACAGAGAGAGAGAGAGAGAGAGATGGTAACAGTGATGAACCCCACAGAGAGAGGAGAGAGGAGAGAGAGAACACGTGATAACCCCACAGTAGAGAGAGAGAGATGGAACAGTGATAACCCCACAGAGAGAGAGAGAGATGGAAGCAGTGAGAACCCTACAGAGAGAGAGATATGGAACAGTGATAACCCCACAGAGAGAGAGAGATGGAAAAAGTGATAACCCCACAGAGGAGAGAGAGATGGAACAGTGATAACCACACAGAGAAGAGAGAGATGGAACAGTGATAACCCCACAGAGAGAGAGAGAGATGGCAACAGTGATCACTCCACAGGAGAGGAGAGAGGATGGAACAGTGATAACCCCACAGAGAGAGAGAGAGTGAACAGTGATAACCCCACAGAGAGATAGAGAGAGAGATGGAACAGTGATAACCCCACAGAGAAGAGAGAGGAGGATGGAACAGTGATAACCCCCACAGAGACGAGAGAGATGAACAGTGAAACCCCCACAGAGAGAGAGAGATGGAAACAGTGATAACCCAACAGAGATAGAGAGAGATGGAAACAGTGATAACCCCACAGAGAAGAGAGAGAATGGCAACAGTGATAACCCCACAGAGAGGAGAGAGATGGGAACAGTGATAACCCCACGAGATGAGAGAGAGATGGAACAGTGATAACACCCCCATAGAGAGAGAGAGATGGAACCAGTGATAACCCCACAGAGAGAGAGAGAGATGGAAGACAGTGATAAACCCCACATAGAGAGAGAGAGGATGGAACAGTGATAACCCCACAGAGAGAGAGAGATGGAACAGTGATAACCCCACAGAGAGAGAGAGAGAGAGAGATGGAACAGTGATAACCCCACAGAGAGAGAGAGATGGAACAGTGATAACCCCACAGAGAGAGAGAGATGGAACAGTGATAACCCCACAGAGAGAGAGAGAGAGAGAGATGGAACAGTGATAACCCCACAGAGAGAGAGAGATGGAACATGATAACCCCACAGAGAGAGAGAGATGGAACAGTGATAACCCCAGAGAGAGAGAGAGATGGAACAGTGATAACCCCACAGAGAGAGAGAGATGGAACAGTGATAACCCCACAGAGAGAGAGAGATGGAAAGTGATAACCCCACAGAGAGAGAGATGGAACAGTGATAACCCCACAGAGAGAGAGAGATGGAACAGTGATAACCCCACAAGAGAGAGAGAGATGGACGTGATAACCCCACAGAGAGAGAGAGATGGAACAGTGATAACCCCACAGAGAGAGAGATATGGAACAGTGATAACCCCACAGAGAGAGAGAGATGGAACAGTGATAACCCCACAGAGAGAGAGAGATGGAACAGTGATAACCCCACAGAGAGAGAGAGATGGAACAGTGATAACCCACAGAGAGAGAGATGGAACAGTGATAACCCCACAGAGAGAGAGAGAGAGTGAACAGTGATAACCCCACAGAGAGATAGAGAGATGGAACAGTGATAACCCCACAGAGAGAGAGAGAGATGGAACAGTGAAACCCACAGAGAGAGAGAGAGATGGAACAGTGATAACCCCACAGAGAGAGAGAGAGATGGAACAGTGATAACCCCACAGAGAGAGAGAGAGATGGAACAGTGATAACCCCACAGAGAGAGAGAGATGGAACAGTGATAACCCCACAGAGAGAGAGAGAGAGATGGAACAGTGATAACCCCACAGAGGAGGAGATGGAACAGTGATAACACAGGAGAGAGAGAGAGAGAGAGAGAGATGGAACAGTGATAACCACAGAGAGAGAGAGAGAGAGAGAGAGAGAGATGGAACAGTGATAACCCACAGAGAGAGAGATAGAACAGTGATAACCCCACAGAGAGAGAGAGAGAGATGGAACAGTGATAACCCCACAGAGAGAGAGAGAGAGATGGAACAGTGATAACCCCAGAGAGAGAGAGAGAGAGAGATGGAACAGTGATAACCCCAGAGAGAGAGAGAGAGAGAGATGGAACAGTGATAACCCCACAGAGAGAGAGAGAGAGAGATGGAACAGTGATAACCCCACAGAGAGAGAGAGAGAGAGAGAGATGGAACAGTGATAACCCCACAGAGAGAGAGAGAGAGAAGAGATTGGAACAGTGATAACCCACAAGAGAGAGAGAGAGGAGAGATGGAACAGTGATAACCCCACAGAGAGAGAGAGAGAGAGGAGATGGAACAGTGATAACCCCACAGAGAGGAGAGAGAGGAGAGAGAGAGAGAGAGAGATAGGGAGGGAAAGAGAGAGAGAGAGAGAGAGAGAGAGGTGGAACAGTGATAACCACAGAGAGAGAGAGAGAGAGAGAGAGAGATATGGAACAGTGATAACCCCAGAGAGAGAGAGAGAGAGAGAGAGAGAGAGAGGGAACAGTGATAACCCCACAGAGAGAGAGAGAAGAGATGGAACAGTGATAACCCCACAGAGAGAGAGAGAGAGGTGGAACAGTGATAACCCCAACAGAGAGAGAGAGAGATGGAAACAGTGATAACCCCAGAGAGAGAGAGAGATGGAACAGTGATAACCCCACAGAGAGAGAGAGATGGAACAGTGATAACCCCACAGAGAGAGAGAGAGATGGAACAGTGATAACCCCAGAGAGAGAGAGAGAGAGATGGAACAGTGATAACCCCACAGAGAGAGAGAGAGAGAGAGAGATGGAACAGTGATACCACAGAGAGAGAGAGAGAGAGAGAGAGAGAGAGAGAGAGAGAGAGAGAGAGAGAGAGAGAGAGAGAAGAGAGAGATGGAACAGTGATAACCCCACAGAGAGAGAGAGAGATGGAACAGTGATAACCCACAGAGAGAGAGAGAGATGGAACAGTGATAACCCCACAGAGAGAGAGAGAGATGGAACAGTGAAACCCCACAGAGAGAGAGAGAGATGGAACAGTGATAACCCCACAGAGAGAGAGAGAGATGGAACAGTGATAACCCCACAGAGAGAGAGAGATGGAACAGTGATAACCCCCAACAGAGAGAGAGAGATGGAACATGATAACCCCACAGAGAGAGAGAGATGGAACAGTGATAACCCCACAGAGAGAGAGAGATGGAACAGTGATAACCCCCACAGAGAGAGAGAGATGGAACAGTGATAACCCCACACGAGAGAGAGAGATGGAACAGTGATAACCCCACAGGAGAGAGAGAGAGAGAGATGGAACAGTGATAACCCCACAGATGAGAGAGAGAGAGAGGATGGAACAGTGATAACCCCACAGAGAGAGAGAGAGAGAGAGAGAGAGAGAGATGGAACAGTGATAACCCCACAGAGAGAGAGAGAGCAGAGACGAGAGAGAGAGATGGAACAGTGATAACCCCCACAGAGAGAGAGAGAGATGGAACAGTGATACACCCCACAGAGAGAGAGAGAGATGGAACAGTGATAACCCCACAGAGAGAGAGAGAGATGGAACAGTGATAACCCCACAGAGAGAGAGAGAGATGGAACAGTGATAACCCACAGAGAGAGAGAGAGATGGAACAGTGATAACCCCACAGAGAGAGAGGAGATGGAACAGTGATAACCCACAGAGAGAGAGAGAGATGGAACAGTGATAACCCCACAGAGAGAGAGAGAGATGGAACAGTGATAACCCCACAGAGAGAGAGAGAGATGGAACAGTGATAACCCCACAGAGAGAGAGAGAGATGGAACAGTGATAACCCCACAGAGAGAGAGAGAGATGGAACAGTGATAACCCCACAGAGAGAGAGAGAGATGGAACAGTGATAACCCCACAGAGAGAGAGAGAGATGGAACAGTGATAACCCCACAGAGAGAGAGAGAGATGGAACAGTGATAACCCCACAGAGAGAGAGAGAGATGGAACAGTGATAACCCCACAGAGAGAGAGAGAGATGGAACAGTGATAACCCCACAGAGAGAGAGAGAGATGGAACAGTGATAACCCCACAGAGAGAGAGAGAGATGGAACAGTGATAACCCCACAGAGAGAGAGAGAGATGGAACAGTGATAACCCCACAGAGAGAGAGAGATGGAACAGTGATAACCCCACAGAGAGAGAGAGATGGAACAGTGATAACCCCACAGAGAGAGAGAGATGGAACAGTGATAACCCCACAGAGAGAGAGAGATGGAACAGTGATAACCCCACAGAGAGAGAGAGATGGAACAGTGATAACCCCACAGAGAGAGAGAGATGGAACAGTGATAACCCCACAGAGAGAGAGAGATGGAACAGTGATAACCCCACAGAGAGAGAGAGAGAGAGAGAGATGGAACAGTGATAACCCCACAGAGAGAGAGAGAGAGAGAGAGAGAGAGAGAGATGGAACAGTGATAACCCCACAGAGAGAGAGAGAGAGCGAGAGAGAGAGAGATGGAACAGTGATAACCCCACAGAGAGAGAGAGATGGAACAGTGATAACCCCACAGAGAGAGAGAGAGAGAGAGAGAGATGGAACAGTGATAACCCCACAGAGAGAGAGAGAGAGAGAGAGAGAGAGAGAGAGAGAGAGAGAGATGGAACAGTGATAACCCCACAGAGAGAGAGAGAGAGAGAGAGAGAGAGAGAGAGAGAGAGAGAGAGATGGAACAGTGATAACCCCACAGAGAGAGAGAGAGAGAGAGAGAGAGAGAGATGGAACAGTGATAACCCCACAGAGAGAGAGAGAGAGAGAGAGAGAGATGGAACAGTGATAACCCCACAGAGAGAGAGAGAGAGAGATGGAACAGTGATAACCCCACAGAGAGAGATAGAGAGAGAGAGAGATGGAACAGTGATAACCCCACAGAGAGAGATAGAGAGAGAGAGAGATGGAACAGTGATAACCCCACAGAGAGAGAGAGAGAGATGGAACAGTGATAACCCCACAGAGAGAGAGCGAGAGATGGAACAGTGATAACCCCAGAGAGAGAGAGAGAGAGAGAGAGAGAGATGGAACAGTGATAACCCCACAGAGAGAGAGAGAGAGAGAGAGAGATGGAACAGTGATAACCCCAGAGAGAGAGAGAGAGAGAGAGAGAGAGAGAGATGGAACAGTGATAACCCCACAGAGAGAGAGAGAGAGATGGAACAGTGATAACCCCACAGAGAGAGAGAGAGAGAGATGGAACAGTGATAACCCCACAGAGAGAGAGAGAGAGAGATGGAACAGTGATAACCCCACAGAGAGAGAGAGAGAGAGATGGAACAGTGATAACCCCACAGAGAGAGAGAGAGATGGAACAGTGATAACCCCACAGAGAGAGAGAGAGAGATGGAACAGTGATAACCCCACAGAGAGAGAGAGAGAGAGAGAGATGGAACAGTGATAACCCCACAGAGAGAGAGAGAGAGAGAGAGAGAGAGATGGAACAGTGATAACCCCACAGAGAGAGAGAGAGAGAGAGAGAGAGAGAGATGGAACAGTGATAACCCCACAGAGAGAGAGAGAGAGAGAGAGAGAGATGGAACAGTGATAACCCCACAGAGAGAGAGAGAGAGAGAGAGAGAGATGGAACAGTGATAACCCCACAGAGAGAGAGAGAGAGAGAGAGAGAGAGATGGAACAGTGATAACCCCACAGAGAGAGAGAGAGAGAGAGAGAGAGAGAGATGGAACAGTGATAACCCCACAGAGAGAGAGAGAGAGAGAGAGAGAGATGGAACAGTGATAACCCCACAGAGAGAGAGAGAGAGAGAGAGATGGAACAGTGATAACCCCACAGAGAGAGAGAGAGAGAGAGAGATGGAACAGTGATAACCCCACAGAGAGAGAGAGAGAGAGAGAGAGAGATGGAACAGTGATAACCCCACAGAGAGAGAGAGAGAGAGAGAGAGAGAGAGATGGAACAGTGATAACCCCACAGAGAGAGAGAGAGAGAGAGAGAGAGAGATGGAACAGTGATAACCCCACAGAGAGAGAGAGAGAGAGAGATGGAACAGTGATAACCCCACAGAGAGAGAGAGAGAGAGATGGAACAGTGATAACCCCACAGAGAGAGAGAGAGAGATGGAACAGTGATAACCCCACAGAGAGAGAGAGAGAGAGATGGAACAGTGATAACCCCACAGAGAGAGAGAGAGAGAGAGAGAGAGAGATGGAACAGTGATAACCCCACAGAGAGAGAGAGAGAGAGAGAGAGATGGAACAGTGATAACCCCACAGAGAGAGAGAGAGAGAGAGAGAGAGATGGAACAGTGATAACCCCACAGAGAGAGAGAGAGAGAGAGAGAGAGAGATGGAACAGTGATAACCCCACAGAGAGAGAGAGAGAGAGAGAGAGAGAGATGGAACAGTGATAACCCCACAGAGAGAGAGAGAGAGAGAGATGGAACAGTGATAACCCCACAGAGAGAGAGAGAGAGAGATGGAACAGTGATAACCCCACAGAGAGAGAGAGAGAGATGGAACAGTGATAACCCCACAGAGAGAGAGAGAGAGAGATGGAACAGTGATAACCCCACAGAGAGAGAGAGAGAGAGAGAGAGAGAGATGGAACAGTGATAACCCCACAGAGAGAGAGAGAGAGAGAGAGAGATGGAACAGTGATAACCCCACAGAGAGAGAGAGAGAGAGATGGAACAGTGATAACCCCACAGAGAGAGAGAGAGAGAGATGGAACAGTGATAACCCCACAGAGAGAGAAAGAGAGAGAGAGAGATGGAACAGTGATAACCCCACAGAGAGAGAGAGAGAGAGAGAGAGAGAGAGAGATGGAACAGTGATAACCCCACAGAGAGAGAGAGAGATGGAACAGTGATAACCCCACAGAGAGAGAGAGAGAGAGAGAGAGAGAGAGAGATGGAACAGTGATAACCCCACAGAGAGAGAGAGAGATGGAACAGTGATAACCCCACAGAGAGAGAGAGAGAGAGAGAGAGAGAGATGGAACAGTGATAACCCCACAGAGAGAGAGAGAGAGAGAGAGAGAGAGAGAGAGATGGAACAGTGATAACCCCACAGAGAGAGAGAGAGAGAGAGAGAGAGAGAGAGAGAGAGAGAGAGAGAGAGAGATGGAACAGTGATAACCCCACAGAGAGAGAGAGAGAGAGAGAGAGAGAGAGAGAGATGGAACAGTGATAACCCCACAGAGAGAGAGAGATGGAACAGTGATAACCCCACAGAGAGAGAGAGATGGAACAGTGATAACCCCACAGAGAGAGAGAGATGGAACAGTGATAACCCCACAGAGAGAGAGAGATGGAACAGTGATAACCCCACAGAGAGAGAGAGATGGAACAGTGATAACCCCACAGAGAGAGAGAGATGGAACAGTGATAACCCCACAGAGAGAGAGAGATGGAACAGTGATAACCCCACAGAGAGAGAGAGATGGAACAGTGATAACCCCACAGAGAGAGAGAGATGGAACAGTGATAACCCCACAGAGAGAGAGAGATGGAACAGTGATAACCCCACAGAGAGAGAGAGATGGAACAGTGATAACCCCACAGAGAGAGAGAGATGGAACAGTGATAACCCCACACAGAGAGAGAGATGGAACAGTGATAACCCCACAGAGAGAGAGAGATGGAACAGTGATAACCCCACAGAGAGAGAGAGATGGAACAGTGATAACCCCACAGAGAGAGAGAGATGGAACAGTGATAACCCCACAGAGAGAGAGAGATGGAACAGTGATAACCCCACAGAGAGAGAGAGATGGAACAGTGATAACCCCACAGAGAGAGAGAGATGGAACAGTGATAACCCCACAGAGAGAGAGAGATGGAACAGTGATAACCCCACAGAGAGAGAGTGGGTGGTGAGAGACAAAGAAGAGATTGAGAGGGAGATACAAGTATCTAGAGGTCGTCCCGAGGCAAGGTGACCATGCTATCTGCAGGAGGATAGAAACAGGAAGGGGAGGAGTTACTCACCAATCTGACAGGAAGACACATCTACACTTCCTCTCAGCAGGTCTCCCAGAGGACTGTTCTCTGTCAGCTGCTGTAGGAGAGGAGGGAGGGGGAGAGGGGAGACGTGAATGCTAATCGAAAAACCCAACAGCAGCGTTTTACATGTTGTTGCTATAAACGATGCTAGAAAATGACAGTCCCTCTCATAGCATAGACTAGTGGCTGTAAAATGTGGATTATTAGCAGGTGGGATTAGCAGATGCATATCCCAGTATGTGTCTACAGGGTAGAGGGCCTTACTGATCTGTCTGGCTCCACAGCTGAAGGACTGATCTCCTCTACATAGTTAGCAGGAAACCACAGCTGCTTCTTCCCACCACAGTCCCCCTTCCACCTGAGTGAGAGAGTTAAAACACACACACGGAATGGGGTTTACTTTAGAAGGATGTTCTATAACCAACCCCAGATAACTCATGTAGCTCTGTGATGATTTGATAGATTTGGATGGTGAACCTGACTTCCTGTGTGTGATGTCACTCACCAGCCTCCTTCCTGTTTGTCCACGTTTTGGATGATGGCATTCTTACTGAAGGACAATTCATCATCCCTCTGGGCCTTGTACTCATACATGGCTTTCACTGTGCACTGCAGACCGATGTGAAGGGGTTAGGACACACACACAATCCTTGCATTGTTACATTTGCAAAGAGAGGGAAGGAGACAGGATGTAAACACACAGGATATGAGAGATCCGGTGCAGTCTTACCTTGAAGGTGGGCATCTGATTGGCTTCTACGTAGAACCCAGGGTTCCGCCCCTCATACAGAGACCCGTAATCTGGCTCCTGACAAATACATGACAGTTCAAAGGATATCCAACTCACTTACATTGACTACAGCAACAATCATGAGCACAAGTGTGTGTGGTCCACTCACAGCGGTGCCTATCTTCTCCAGCGTCTCCTCATTGATAGGGTAGCGGAGCTTCATCTTGCGGTACAACGGGTGTTTCTCGTAGTAACTGATGAGATCCACCAGGCTGTCGAACTCTGACGTCCCCAACACCACCGTCTGGCCCTCCTGCTGCACCCTGCAGTGCTTGATCTTCCCCTCTGCCCTGAGGGGACGACAACACAGGGTTAAACACACACGTACGTGTCCTGCTGCATGCATTAATCATCAGGTGCTTCACAGCAATCTGAACCAAAACCCCCGTAAACAAAAGAGGACGCCAAGACGACAGTGGCAAGAACCCATGGTCATGGAAGATGCTTTTCATTGTAATTAGACCTATAACTGGCCTGTCCATTTTCAAAACAATCCAGTCAGTAATAACAGAGCAGACGCTATAACACATGTCTCGGGAGGCCAGGTGGATGGCTGCGTGAGCTATACTAGTGATCTAACACAGTATAGTTTAGAGAATCATCGTACCGTCTAAACCGCTGTCAAATATATTTTCCAGAACCAAAAATGTTGTTACAGCTGTTTGAAGCTGGTGTACAAAACCGAAAGTGAAGAGACACAAACTAAACTTAACGGGAAGCATAGAAAGTGCATCTAGAACAGATCTACCGCATCTTAGACTTGCATTCAAGGTTAATAATAGAGCTATAACTCACATTTCTATGTGAATTTGGTAGGGTCGCCCATAAAGTTACATAATGCCATTAAGTTACCAATGACATGTTTTTATTTAGAGCCCTTGCCGTCCCATATTACGATATTGTGGCTTAGGTTGCCAACTGTAGGATAAAGAGAACAATGGTCTTTCTCATGAAAATCTTTAATAGGTAGAAGGCATAGAAGTTTGCACCAGGTCACCGTTCTCTGAGCTAGCTCAGTACTCTGAACGTCTTGCTTTCAAAACAAGTTCTAGCAAGCTGGTGAGGCGGTAATGTATGTCAACTTTCCTAATATCAAGTAACTAATACCGGAATGCTGCATTTTACCCATCAGTAACAACCAGAACAAACAATTCTGTCTTTTTCTTTAGTCGTTTGTTTCTATACATTTGGGACTCACCTGAAGGAAATGGCAAAGGAGCTTAGCTCTGCCCTTTTTCTAACAAGGAACGCCCCGTCACGTGGAACCCTCATCAGCATGTTCTCAGCGTGGCTCCGAGACAGGTTGGCATGGTACCACCTAGAACATACACTCATACTTACATCTTTCCTACCCTCCTTCTCCTTTCATAAAGTCATCACTGACACACATGAGATTGAAATGAATGACTATCTGAAGCCTTGAAAGCTGGACGTACTCTTTGCTTTCGTGGGCGTTGGTCTGGGGCACAGGCTCAGTCAGCTTCATCTCAAACTCGTTACAGCGCAGCGCTACCTGCTGGTAGTGGATGATGAGGGCGAATAGCGTGTCAAACACCAGGTTGTCTGTCAAGTAGAACTTGGGGCTGCCCGCCTCCTGGCGAGAGTGGATGCGACAGTGCTGCACCCGGCCTGAACGCCTGTGTGGACAGTGAAAGAGAGAGACCAGGTATTGATTTGAAATGATCCCAGTTACTCAGCCCTGTCCCATGCATTAGCAGAGAGACCAGCAGCCTAGCCTACACCGTGACTGGCTACTACACAAAAACAATAGGACAACCATTTGGATTGATTGACTGTTCAGGTCCAAGGTTTAGCAGTGTAGCAAACCTATGGGCACCGTAGATTCGGGGCTAGCCGAACATACAGCACAAGTATTATCTGAACTATGTGATGCAAGCAATGAGGTGGGTGAGGAGACAGAGGGTCAGGAGAAGGGGGGTTAGGTAAGTGTGCTAGGAACAGGGATGAGGAGTGGGGTGAGGCAGGTTCAGAGTGAGCTAGGAACAAGGGTGAGGAGAAGGGAGTTAGTAGAGGGGGGTACAGTAGGGGAGATTTACCAGAAGGACAAGGTGTAGTCTCCTACGAACGTCTCACTCTCCCGGACCAGGAAGGACCCGTCGGGAGCGCCCGTCTCAAGACAGTACTCGGACAGCAGCCGCTCAGCTATCTGTCTCCCGTCGCGACCAGCACCAAGCTTCCCATGGAACCACTTCTCTGCTATATGTTGGTCCATACCGTTAGAGACCTAGACAGACAGCTAGACTTTAATGTTGGAACTCCTATGGCAGCGTTTCCCCAAACTTGGTCCTGGGGACCCCGAGGGTTTTTTACCCTGACACTACACAGCTGATTCAAATGATCAAAGCTTGATGATTAGTTGAGTCAGTTGTGTAGTACTAGGCCAAAAATCAAAAACGTGCACCCCTTGGAGTCCCGAGGACAGAGTTTGGGAAACCCTGTCCTATGGCATTAAGCACCATAAAGTGGTGTTCTGTCCTGTATGTACCGCTGTGTGTCCGCTGGCTTTATTTGCTGTGGTGCTGCGCCACTGCAAAATCATTGCGTCCACACAATAAAAAAATATGGAACATGAAAAACTCTGTTGAGGAGCATTTTTCCATTTCACATGTACTTTATCTACAAACAAAACAACTAATTAATAGAAAAAATAACAACCCCATAGTGGAATAGTGTCTTTATTTACCTAGTCGGCTTGTTGTGTTCTATGCCAGATAAATATTCCTCTCCGTGGCTCATTCATGTTATAAGTGCCATGGGAAGGGAAACATGCATTCAATGCACAACAATTATTGCAATCGCGAAAACAGCAGTTAATGGCTTTTGTTATAAAGAGGGGAATCCCAGCTTTCCATTCCTACTTAATTTATTTCTTAACTCCTAAATATGCACAAACTGCACCATTTTAAACCCATGGTTTTTAGCAGAAGCATGGTTAAGCATGTTATGCTCAGCAATTCACAGTGAGTGCATAGGGGAGTGGGGCTGAATGTAACACCGGTCAATTGTAGGGTGACTTGGGGTACAACGCCTCACTACCTCAATTATTTATTTGAATGACTTAAATTGTGATGAGACAGATAATATTTTTGGTTGAGCAAAAGGAGTGGAACCCAGATAAAGTGTTGGTGGAAAAATTAACAAATAGGCCTAGATTTTATTCAGTGCTTATGCAAGTTTCTTGGGACATAAATGAATCAATATGATAACTAGTTAAGAGAACACATTTGAGATCTGCCCAATGGGGTAAATGCAGATAGGCAACCCCATGCTTCAGCCTATTTATTTGCACCCTTTCCCTCCCACTGCTACACATTTTTTCAGATGAAACACTGATGTACCGCAAGGCCTTACCTCTCTGTGCTCCTCCTCATCCTCGTTGCCTTGGTTGTTAGACGTCTCCTCCGAGTAGTAGATCTTACTGCTGGTCAGGACAAAGAAGTGAGGGTACCACTCCTGCAGAGAGAGGGGGAGATGGTGTTTGAGTTAGAAAAAGGTATTTAAAAAAAGGTAACAGTGGCAAGAGAGCTATGGACCATACAACCAAGGCATATACAGTGAGATACACAAATATTGGGACAGTGACATTGGTTGTTGTTTTGGCTCTGTACTCAGCACTTCGGATTTGAAATTATACAGTGACTATAAGGTTAAAGTCAGCTTTAATTTGAGGGTTTTTTCATCCATATCGTGTGAAACGTTTTGAAATCATAACACTTTTTGTACGTAGTCCCCCCCAATGTTTTGGTTGTGTTTCAGATTATTTTGTGCCCAATATAAATTGATGGTAAATAACGTAGTGTGTCATTTTGGATTCACTGTTATCGTAAATAAGAATATAATATGTTTCTAAACATTGCTACATTAATGTGGAAGCTACCATGATTACAGATAATTCTGAATGAATCATGATGAGTGAGAAAGTTAGAGGCATAAATAACAACCCCCCCCCCCCAATATATGTCTTGGGGGTACGATATTTGAGCGTCTAACTTTTTCACGATTCATTCAGAACTATCTGTAATCATGGTAGCATCCATGATTAACATTGTCCCCCGTGGGAATCGAACCCACAACCCTGGCGTTGCAAGCACCATGCTCTACCAACTGAGCTACACGGAACTACATTAAACATAGAAGAGTTTAGAAATATATTCTATTCTTACTTACAATAAGGGGGGGGGGTTCTACTAAACTATATGGAATTGTTTTAAGGTCATACCAAGGATCATTTAGCTATTGGAGTTCAAGATCCCCTGAAGTATCAAAAAAAAATGAACACATTGAAAACCAGATTCACTACATGGAACAGATAGTTCCCAAAAAATATCAAAAAGGAAGTTTGTGCTGAAGTGTCTCTCCTATATCAAATTCTTTATTTATTTATTTATTTATTTATTTTACATGTATTCAACCACATATTTTTTGGTATTAAACAGTCTCCATATATACACTACTGTTCAAAAGTTTGGGGTCACTTAGAAATTCCCTTGTCATTGAAAGAAAAGCAAATTCTTTGTCCATTAAAATATCAAATTGATCAGAAATACAGTGTAGACATCGTTAATGTTGTAAATGACTATTGTAGCTGGAAACAGCAGATTATTTATGGAATATCTATTTAAGGGCGGCAGGTAGCCTAGTGGTTAGAGCGTTGGGCCAGTAACCGAAAGGTTGCTGGATCGAATCCCCGAGCTGACAAGGTACAAATCTGTCCTTCTGCCCCTGAACAAAGCCAGCTGTGCTAACAACCCACTGTTCCCCGGTAGGCCATCATTGTAAATAAGAATTTATTCTTAACTGACTTGCGCAGTTAAATAAAAGGTTAAAACAGAGGCCCATTAGCAGCAACCACTCCTGTGTTCCAATGTGTTGTGTTAGCTAATCCAAGTTTATCATTTTAAAAAGGCTAGCATTAGAAAACCCTTTTGCAGTTGTTAGCACAGCTGAAAAAGGTTGTCCTGATTAAAGATGCAATTACACTGGCCTTTTTTAGACTAGTTGAGTATCTGGAGCATCAGCATTTGTGGGTTCGATTACAGGCTCAAAATGGCCTGAAACAAAGAACTTTCTTCTGAAACTCGTCAGTCTATTCTTGTTCTGAGAAATTAAGGCTATTTCATACGAGAAACTGAAGATTTGGTACAACGCTGTGTACTACTCCCTTCACAGAACAGCCCAAACAGTAAAAACTGGCTCTAACCAGAATAGGAAGAGGAGTGGGAGGTCCCAGTACACAACTGAGCAAGAGGACATTTTGAGCCTGTAATCAAACCCACAAATGCTGATGCTCCAGATACTCAACTAGTCTAAAGAAAGCAAGCTGTGCTAACAATTGCAAAATTTGCTTTTCTTAAAAATAAAAAATAAAGACATTTCTAAGTGACCCCAAACTTTTGAACGGTAGTGTACTTCCATACATTTTTTCAACTGGTACCGGGGGACCTTGAGATGAGTCTTGGGCATCCTAGAGCAAAATATCCAACATGTACATGTTCGTGAGAGTGTGTAACCCAAAAGGTTTGGACGCTACAGACAGAAGTTGGCAGATCAGCTGTACCAACGTCAGATGAGTCTCTTGACACTTGTGGAGGTCGTAGAGCAAAACACTGTTCGCGAGAGTCATCTTTCCATAGAGGGGTCATAATAGTTTTGTAGGCCAAACCAGTCGGACGCTACAGATGATTTTGTGAGAAGACCGATTTTTGGGATGTCTCATGGTCTGACAAACACTGCTCTAGCTCTGTCACCTTTCACCTCAGCTGCGGAAGTGCGACATAGGCAGATGCGGTGGATTGACACGTAAACAAAAAACTGATCTCTAGCTTAAAGTGACATTCATGGAGATTTTACTATGCTTATTTTATTATGCTAGTTAGATTTCCACCAGGGTGCAGACATTGTCCTTATTAATATGGGGTTGGTCCCCCCTTTGCTTCCATAACAGCCTCCACTCTTCTGGGAAGGCTTTCCACTAGAAGGCTTTCCACTAGCTCACTGTAGATAAATAGAAAAAAAAGCTCTCACATGGTTGATGGGGTCCTCCAGGAAGAGAATGCCATTCTTGATGGAGTTGCTGATGTCATTCTCAGAGTAGGGAGTGGAGGTGGACACCTCCTCATAGGCACTGCCCTCTGCTAGCTTCTTATGCTGCACAAGACAGGGAGAGGAAGAGTGAAGAGACTGCAGTTGGTTTATACAGTCATTTAGCAGATGTTCTGATCCACAAGTACATTAAAATGACAACACAAACATCTTAATTCCAAATCCACATGACCCTATGATCTCTGACCTTGATGAGGATCTTCCTCTTAAGCTGATTGGGTGAGGGCAGTCCGTCGGCGGAGATGTCCACAGCCTTGGTAAGCAGCATTTCTCCAAAGACCTTCTTAAAGTAGGTAGCCATGTTCCTCTGCTGGACAATGCTGCAATGATCCTCTATGGACAGGATGATGGGGTAGCTGGGGAAGGAGTAAGAGGGGGAGAGGGGTCAGAGGTCAACAGCACGACAAAGGCGTGGTGGAAAGCCCCCCCCCCCCTTGTGAACTTCTCATTTAATTTCATGTTCTCTTTAGAGGGTAGTAGATTACTGAGTATCACTCAAGCATACAAAACACAAAGACTGTGAGCACATGGAGACTCACTCAGACGTCACAAAGGCGTGTTCCTTGATGGTCGCCAGGACATCACAGAACTTGATCTTGGTGGTGAGGGTGTGTCCATGGTAGATGACAGGCATTCCATCTGGACCATCCCAGCAGTCCACTGCCAACACACACAAACTTTTTTAATGGCATAGTAGAGATGTCTGGTCTGCATATTTGGTGAGTGGGTGTCTTAAAAGGGTAAGTAGGGAGTAGTAGGCTTTAACCACGCTAGTTAACCTGTTGAGTACACAAACTATAGTTTGTCTATTCTCATTTACAAGGGCAGCTACAGAATCCCAGGATAAGCACACTACTGTTAGTGGAGATTCTCCATTGGCCATGGTTTGTATGTGTAGTATGCTTAGACTAGGCCTCCACAACCAGACTCAAAATTAAAGATAAACGATCAAAAAATGTGATTGAAAATAATTTATTCAATGACAAAGAGAGGAAGGACAGCATCCAGTGCCCTCAGAAAGTATTCATACCACTTGACTTATTCCACATTTTGTGGTGGTACAGCCGGAATTCCAAATTGATTAAATAGCTTCTTTAAATTTTTCTCAGCCAGCTAAACAATACCCCATAATAACGAAGTGAAAACCTGTTTTTAGCAAATTATTGAAAATGAAATACCTTATTTACATAAGTATTCACAACCTGAGTCAATACAGGTAAAAAAAAAAAAAAAAAAAATTAAAAAGGGGAAATTGTCACCTTTTGCAGCAATTACAGCTATGAGTCTTTCTGGGTACGTCTGAGGTTTGCACACCTGGATTGTACAATAATTGCCCATTATTATTAGAAAAATTATTCAAGCTCTGTCAAGTTGGTTGTTGATCATTGCTACACCGCTTTTCCAAGTATTGAAATAGATTTTCAAGCAGATTTAAGTAAAACTTGGTCGCTCAGGAACATTCACTGTCTTCTTGGTAGGCAACTCACCTATCTATCCATCTATCACACACACACACATCCAAAGGTTTGGACACCTACTCATTCAAGGGTTTTTCTTTATTTGTACTATTCTCTACATTGTATAATAATAGTGAAGACATCAAAACTATGAACACATGTAATCATGTAACCAAAAAAAGTGTTAAATCAAAATATATTTGATTATTCAAAAAGTAACCAATCTTTGCCTTAACAGCTTTGCACACTTTGCATTCTCTCAACCAGCTTCTAATGAACTTATCCTCTGCAGCAGAGGTAACTCTGGGTCTTCCTTTCCTGTGGCGGACCTCATGAGAGCTGGTTTCATCATAGCGCTTGATGGGTTTTGCGACTGCACTCAAAGAAACAAAGAAACTTTTCTTGAAATTTTCTGCATTTGACTGACCTTCATGTCTTAAAGTAATGGACTGTCACCTCTCTTTGCTTATTTGAGCTGTTCTTGCCATAATATGGACTTGCTCTTTTACCAAATAGGGCTATCTTCTCTATACCACCCCTACCTTGTCACAAATAACTGATTGGCTCAAACGCATTAAGGAAGAAAGAAATTCCGCAAATTAACAAGGCACACTTGTTAATTGAAATGCATTCCAGGTGACTACCTCATGAAGCTGGTTGAGAGAATACCAAGAGTGTGCAAAGCTGTCATCAAGGCAAAGGCTGGCTACTTTGCATTCTCAAATTTTTGTTTAACACTTTTTTGGTTACTACATGATTCCATGTGTTATTTCATAGTTTTGATATCTTCACTATTATTATACAATGTAGAAAATAGTAAAAATAAAGAGAAACCCTTGAAAGAGTAAGTGTGAACAAACTTTTGACTGGTACTGTATATGTATGCATGTACAGTTGGAGTCAGAATTTTACATAAACTGAGTCTAAATGTATTTGACTAAGGTGTTTCACAATTCCTGACATTTAATCCAAGTAAAAATTCCCTGTCTTAGGTCAGTTAGGATCCCCACTTTATTTTAAGAATGTGAAACGTCAGAATAATAGTAGAGAGAATGATTTATTTCAGCTATTATTTCTTTCATCACATTCCCAGTGGGTCAGAAGTTTACATACACTCAATTAGTATTTGGTAGCATTGCCTTTAAATTGTTTAACTTGGGTCAAACGTTTCAAGTAGCCTTCCACAAGCTTCCCACAATAAGTTGGGGGAATGTTGGCCCATTCCTCCTGACAGAGCTGGTGTAACTGAGTCAGGTTTCTAGGCCTCCTTGCTCACACACGCTTTTTCAGTTCTGCCCACAAATGTAATATTGGTTTGAGGTCAGGGCTTTGTGATGGTCACTCCAATACCTTGACATTGTTGTCCTTAAGCCATTTTGCCACAACTTTGGAAGTATGCTTGGTGTCATTGTCCATTTGGAAGACCCATTTGCAACCAAGCTTTAACTTCCTGACTGATGTTTGAGATGGTGCTTCAATATATCCATATCATTTTCCTTCCCCATGACGCCATCTATCTTGTGAAGTGCACCAGACCCTCTTGCAGCAAAGCACCCCCACAACATGATGCTGCAACCCCCATGCTTCACAGTTGGGATGGTGTTCTTCAGCTTGCAAGCATCCTCCTTTTCCTCCAAACATAACGATGGTCATTATAGCCAAACAGTTCTATTTTTGTTTCATCAGACCAGAGGACATTTCTCCAAAAAGCACAATCTTTGTCCACATGTGCAGTTGCAAACCATAGTCTGGCTTTTTTATGGCGGTTTTGGAGCAGTGGCTTCTTCCTTGCTGAGCGGCCTTTCAGGTTATGTTGATATAGGACTCGTTTTACTGTGGATATTGATACTTTTGTACCCGTTTCTTCCAGCATCTTCACAAGGTCCTTTGTTGTTGTTCTGGGACTTTTCGCACCAAAGTACGTTCATCTCTAGGAGACAACGCGTCTCCTTTAGTGCTATAAACGGCTACGTGGTCCCATGGTGTTTATACTTGCAAACTATTGTTTGTACAGATGAATGTGGTACCTTCAAGCATTTGGAAATTGCTCCCAAGGATGAACCAGACTTCTGGAGGTCTACAATTTTTTTATGAGGTCTTGGCTGATTTCTTTTGATTTTCCCATGATGTCAAGCAAAGAGGCACTGAGTTTGAAGGTAGGCCTTGAAATACATCCACAGTACACCTCCAATTGACTCAAATTATGTCAATTAGCCTATCAGAAGCTTCTAAAGCCATTTAAAAGGCACAGTCAACTTAGTGTATGTAAACTTGTGTTTAAGTTAGACACTGGGAGAAAATTCACCTTTCACCAGGACAGTTGGAAAACAGACCGAACCAGGTTTCCTCTAGGATTTTGCCGGTGATTAACTCTATTCAGTTTCTTTTTATGCAAAAAATTATAAAAATCCCTAGTCCTTTCCAATGACAAGCATACCCATAACATAATGCAGCCACTACCTTATGCATGAAAATATGAAGAGTGGTACTCAGTGATGTGTTTGCCCCAAACAAAGTTCTTTTTTCTCACTTTAAAAAAAATATATATATTCTCTTCTGTTGTACTTTAGTGCCTTATTGCAAACAGGATGCATGTTTTGTAATATTTTTATTCTGTACAGGCCTCCTTTTCACCCTTTCATTTACATTAGTATTGTGGAGTAACTACAATGTTTAGCCATCCTCAGGTTTCTCCCATCACAGCCATGTAACTGTTTTAAAGTCACCATTGGCCTCTTGGTGAAATCCCTGAGCAGTTTCCTTCCTCTCCGGCAACTGAGTTAAGAAGGATGACTGTATCTTTGTAGTGACTGGGTGTATTGATACACCATCCAAAGTGTCATTAAAGAACTTTGCCATGCTCAAAGGGATATTCAATGTCTGCTTTTTAAATTTTTACTCATCTACCAAAAGGTGCCCTTCTTTGCGAGGCATTAGGAAATTCAATGTTCGACAAAGGGACCGTACCGATAATTGAATATGTAAGTTAGAGATGAGGTAGTCATTCAAAAATCATGTTAAACACTATTATTGCACACAGAGTGAGTCCATGTAACTTATTTTGTGACATGTTAAGCAGATTTTTTACTTTGAACTTATTTAGGCTTGCCATAAAGTGGCTTACTGACCCAAGACATTTCATGTTTTCATTTAATTTGTTAAAAAAATAATTCCACTTTGACATTATGGGGTATTGTGTAGGCCAGTGACAACATCTCAATTTAATCCATTTTAAATTCAGGCTGTAACAACAAAATGTGGAAAAAGTCAAGATGTGTGAATACTTTCTGAAGGCACTGTGTGTGTGTGTGTATGTATATAACACACATAAAAAAAGGGACTTCCTGGTTTAAATCAAGATGAAATATTAAAGTGTCATATGTGCCTTTCTGAATGGAGCAGCAGTGCGGTACGACTATCTCTAAAAATAGTCAGATCCTTTAGAAAGCGGTCTGAACAGTGTTCCCTCACTGCCAGTGCAGCCTGTAGGGATACAGTATACGAGGTGTGTTTGTCATGCAGTCATGCATATATTGTGGAGAAGAGTTGCTTTAGGTCTGAAAGACAGTGGGTTATGGAGAGAGCAGAGTTAGGGGTGTGTGTATATAATAAACTCACACTCGATGCAGCGGCAGCCCATCCTCAGACAGCGTGCGTACGCTTCCAGGGACGACTCACTAGAAAACTGGTCACCTGTCAGGTAGCTACAAACACACACACACGACATCAGATAATCCACAGAAGCCTCCTTTCCCTTCATCCTGTGTTCTTCACATCCCCTTCCATGGCAGTAGTGAAACATTGAATACAGAATCAAAAAGGTATTTCTGTCTTTGTTGGTTAGCGTAAACACCCCTTTCTCACTTAGCCAGGCAATTCAGACTTTATCAAAGCAACATGGAGGTTTTCATTCCTCACTTCCAGGAGTATTGTTTCACAGCCAACACAAAAGGTTATCACATTAACCTCTTCTCACCATGTTTTCAATGGGAGGAAAATGACATTTTCCTACACAATCAAAGCCCAGTTCTCATTGTTAAAAAATAATTGTTAGATAATACCAATTTAATCTGATATACATCAGAACTGTAGGACACAAATCCCCTTGGACTAGGGAAAAATGTCTGGGAAACTATGCTTTCTCTCTTACCATTCATGTGAAGCCAGCATTAATACAACACTGATTTCAAATACAGTAATCGATTCTGCTCCCTCGCCCACTCCCTCTGTTCTTACGTGTTATGAGATGAGGATATCCAGTAATGAGACAGGGGGTTGTTCATGTCTTCAGGACACACCTGGTCCAGGGCTGAGTCCCAGACGGTGTTCTCTTTGGAAAATAGGTACGTCAGGAACTAGACCGAGGGGGGAGGGGAGACACGCAATCAATATTGGGGTTCTGATGAATGCAAAGAAACAGTCCAATGAAGAGCACTACCATGCGAAAACCAGGCACCCTTTGTGATTGTGTTCAACTGAAAGTCAGAGTTTTCTACTAATCACAGGCCAAAACATATGAAGTGTACCATCCTGTAGGTTGACACTAGAGGCACTTCCTTTGTCAGACATTTCAGACAAGTCACGTGGTTTGACAATAACTAATAATGTCTCCGTTCCACAGAACTCAGGCACATTCAGGTCACCAGCAAGATGTGGGTGTTATATTCCAAATTAAGTTATATAATGTGAAACCTGGGAGAAATGTCAAATCAAATTTTATTGGTCACATATACATATTTAGCAGATGTTATTGCGGGTGTAGTAAAATGCTTGTGTTCCTAGCTCCAACAGTGCAGTAATATCTAACAATTCACAACAATACACACTAATCTAAAAGTAAAGTAATGGAATTAAGAAATATATAAATATTAGGATGAGCAATGTCTGTTGGATATACTCTCACCACTGTGTAACATGAAAGATTAATCATAGTGGCATTTTTATTTATTTTATTGCCTAGGAGTGAGAGAGAGAGGGGGGTGTGATTAGTTTCCCTAGGCAGACGGGTTGTTAACAATGTTCTCTAGGTCTGGGATTTCAGAGACTAGGGGACGAGGTTAAGAGTGAGAAGGTACCTCATCTTGGTGGAAGAAGGGTTGTTCCACCTCCCTCAGTGGGTCCTTCAGGTACCCAAACATAAACTCCTGCACCTTATTGTTGTCGGTGGCCCACAGCTCCTACGAACACACACAACACACACAACACATTGTTGCACAAATATGTTATTCAGGTAATTTGATTTCCTTGTGTATCAACACGTAACACATTTACAAAAGAACTAGTTACTAAAGTGTATGACAAGTCAAGCGTTGTGTTGTACTGAATCCCTAGAAACTTAGGTAGATGATAATGCTATATCATCCAGTATACCTTCTGGGCCTCCAGAAGGAAAGTCTTGAAGTCTTCTAGTAAGATCTTCTGCTCTGGTCTCTCAATGAACCTGACAGAGGGAGAGCGGTGTTACACAACTCACATCTACAGTATAACATGATGCTCAGGCGGCTTGGATGTGTGAGTATCTACCTCTGTAGAAAAGGAATCTCCATCTGAAAGACAAACGTAAAGAAAATTATTAAACACAATAAACCTTGTCGTTTCAGTATGACAACACAGCTCCAGTCTGTCTGCCTGCCTGCTGGGCCTAATGGTTCCTCCCATAGAATCTGTGGGTTTTAACTGGCCTCTTGATTCGGGAGCCATTTGAGAAGCAGACAGACAGAGAGAGGGGGTGAGAGAGAAGATTAGGATAGAAGGCTGAAGATGACTTACAGCTTTCTGGGCGTCAAACATCAGGCTGCGATAGAGCTGGGAAAACTGGCTAAAGGACACGTCTCCATTCCTCAACTCCGAGTCCTGAGAGAAAGAGTGAGAGGAGAGGGGGCAATGTTGCCACAGGGTTAGGATGACACTGGAAACACACACACTGGGGGGAAGGGGGGGGGGGGGGGGGGGGGGTATTAGGGAAATGTGATGTGTGAGGATGTTACCGGAAGTTTCTCTCTGAGGAACTTCATGTTGGGGACCCTGTAGTTAACCTGGCACAGCATGCTCTTCAGATCCTTACAGGATATCCTAAAATACACACAACGCCAAACACACAAATGAAGATGCGCACACATACACACTTCTGGAAGAGTGCCATGTAGTGACTTCACCTCAGGACTACTTAAAGGAAGCTTCTTCTGAATGGGGGAGGGGAGGGGGGGGGGGGGGGTGCTCACTCACTCACACACACACCAGGAAGCTGTGCAGGTCTGTGGCTGAAAGGTTAGTTCCTTCACACCTCCACATCACGTACACACACCAGCCGGAGCTGGTGGGAAGCTTCTTCAAAAACTATTAAGCTGTGCTCATTCCCTAGTTGTGCATACAGTTATTTGGAAAGTATTCAGACCCCTTCCCTTTTTCCACATTTTGTTACGTTACATCCTTATTCTAAAACGGATTAAATCAAAACATTTCCTCAACAATCTACACACAATACCCCATAATGACAAAGCGAAAACAGGTTTAGAAAATGTTGCACATTTATTACAAATGAAAACAGACACACCTTATTTTTTAAAATTGCAAACATTTCTAAAAACCTCTTTGTTTTGTCATTATGGGTTATTGTGTAGATGGATGAGAAAGAATAACTATTTTATCAATTTTAGAATAAAGCTGTAACGTAACAAAATGTGGAAAAATAATACTTTCCGCATGCATTGTATGGTTTTACTTTCATCCCTAGTCTGTCCAAAATGCCTCTGGCTGGCCTATATTGCTATTTGCTACAGCAGGTGGCTAGTCATACTGGTCTAAATTATTGATAATACACTAACCCAAATGTACCAAGTCTCCGAAAGAAAAGCATTATTGCTCTCCATTATCTCCAAGCTGATGCAATGCTTTTTCAATAATTTACAGTGCCTTTAGAAAGTATTCAGACCCCTTGACTTAATCTACATTTTGTTAGGTTACAGCCGTATTCTAAAATGTATTAAATTGTTGTTTTTCATCAATCTACACACAATACACACAAGGAGCGGCGGACTATGTATTTTTGTAAATAACAGCTGGTGCACGATATCTAAGGAAGTCTTGCGCTATTGCTCGCCTGAGGTAGAGTATCTCATGATAAACTCTCTCGGTAGGTAGTGTTGTCTACAGGTTATCTGTATTCTTCATAGCAGTTTACATACCACCACAGTCAGAGGCTGGCACTAAGACAGCATTGAATGAGCTATATTCTGCCATAAGCAAACAAGAAAACGCTCACCCAGAGGCGGCGCTCCTAGTAGCCGGGGACCTTAATGCAGGGAAACTTAAATACGTTTTACCAAATTTCTATCAGCATGTTAAATGTGCAACCAGAGGAAACAGAACTCTGGACCACTTATACTCCACATACAGAGACGCATACAAAGCTCTACCTCGCCCTCCAATTGGCAAATTAGACCATAATTCTATTCTCCTGATTCCTGCTTACAAGCAAAAATTTGATTAATAAAAAAGTGGTCAGGTGAAGCAGATGCTAAGCTACAGGAACGTTTTGCTAGCACAGACTGGAATATGTTCCGGGATTCCTCCGATGGCATTGAGGAGAACACCACATCAGTCATTGGCTTCATCAATAAGTGCATCGATGACGTCGTCCCCACAGTGACCCTACGTACATACCCCAACCAGAAGTCATGGATTACAGGCAGCATCTGCACTGAGCTAAAGGCTAGAGCTGCCGCTTTCAAGAAGCGGGACTCTAACCCGGAAGCTTATAAGAAATCCCGCTATGCACTCCGACAAACCATCAAACAGGCAAAGCGTCAATACAGGACTAAGATTGTACTACACCCGGCCCTGACGCTCGTCAGATGTAGCATGGCTTGCAAACCCTTACAGGCTACAAAGGAAAGCACAGCCGAGAGCTGCCCAGTGACACAAGCCAACCAGACGAGCTAAACTACTTCTATGCTCGCTTTGAGGCAAATAAAACTGAAACATGCATGAGAGCACCAGCTGTTCCGGAAGACTGTGTGATCACGCTCTACGCAGCAGATGTGAGTAATACCTTAAAAACAGGTCAACATTCACAAGGCCGCAGGGCCAGACGGATTACCAGGACGTGTACTGCGAGCATGCGCTGACCAACTGGCAAGTGTCTTCACTGACATTTTCAACCTCTCCCTGTCTGAGTCTGCAATACCAACATGGTTTAAGCTGGCCACCATAGTGCCTGTGCCCAAGAACACTAAGGTATCCTGGCTAAATGACTACCGACCCGTAGCACTCACATCTGTAGCCATGAAGTGCTTTGAAAGGCTGGTTTCATCCCAGAAACCCTAGACCCACTCCAATTTGCAAACCACCCCAACAGATCCACAGATGATGCACTCTCTACTGCACTCCACACTGCCCTTTCCCACCTGGACAAAAGGAACACCTATGTCAGAATGTTATTCATTGACTACAGCTCAGCGTTCAACACCAGTGCCCTCAAAGCTCATCAATAAGATAAGGACCCTGGGACTAAACACCTCCCTCTGCAACTGGATCCTGGACTTCCTGACGTGCCACCCCCAGGTGGTGAGGGTAGGTAACAACATCTACCACGCTGATCCTCAATACAGGGGCCCCTCAGGGGTGCGTGCTCGTCCCCTCCTGTACACTCATGACTGCACGGCCAGGCACGACTCCAACACCATCATTAAAGTTTGCCAATGACACAACAGTGTGCTCATTCCTGATCACCGACAACGACGAGACAGCCTATAGGGAGGAGGTCAGAGACCTGACCGTGTGGTGCCAGGACAACAACCTCTCCCTCAATGTGATCAAGACAAAGGAGATGATTGTTGACTACGGAAAAAGAGGACCAAGCACACCCCATTCTCATCAACAGGGCTACAGTGGAGCAGGTTGAGAGCTTCAAGTTCCTTGGTGTCCACATCACCAACAAACTAACATGGTCCAAGCACACCAAGACAGTCGTGAATAGGCCACGACAAAACCTATTCCCCCTCAGGAGACTGAAAAGATTTGGCATGGGCCAAGTCTAGGTCCAAGAGGCTTCTAAACAGCTTCTACCCCCAAGCCATAAGACTCCTGAACAGCTAGTCAAATGGCTACCCAGACTATTTGCATTGCCCCCTCTCCACACCACTGCTACTCTGTTGTCATTTATTAAAGTAACTATGCATAGCACTACCTACATATACATACTACCTCAACCAACCGGTGTCCTCGCACATTGACTATGTATCGGTACCCCCCTGCATATAGTCTCACTATTGTTATTTTACTGCTGCTCTTTAATTACTTTTTACTTTTAGCTCTTATCTCTATTTTTTTAAACTGCATTGTTAGTTAGGGGCTCGTAAGTAAGCATTTCACTGTAAGGTCTACATCTGTTGTATTCGCCGCATGTGACTAATACAATGTGATTTGAATACCCTATAATGACAAAGCAAAAACAGGTTTAGACATTTCTGCTCATTTATTTAAAAAAATATATATATTTACATAAGTATTCAGACCCTTTACTCAGTACTTTGTTGAAACACCTTTGGCAGCAATTACAGCCTAGAGTCTTCTTGGGTATGATGCTACAAACTTGGCACACCTGCATTTGGGGAGATTCTCCCATTCTTGGTTTCATCAGACCAGAGAATCTTGTTTCTCATGGTCTTTTATTTATTTATTTCACCTTTATTTAACCAGGTAGGTAAGTTGAGAACAAGTTCTCATTTACAATTGCGACCTGGCCAAGATAAAGCAAAGCAGTTCGACACATACAACACAGAGTTACACATGGAGTTTAACAAACATACAGTCAATAATACAGTAGAAAAATAAGTCTATATACAATGTGAGCAAATGAGGTGAGATAAGGGAGGTAAAGGCAAAAAAAGGCCATGGTGGCGAGGTAAATACAATATAGCAAGTAAAACACTGGAATGGTAGATTTGCAGTGGAAGAATGTGCAAAGTAGAGATAGAAATAATGGGGTGCAAAGGAGCAAAATAAATAAATAAATACAGTAGGGGAAGAGGTAGTTGTTTGGGCTAAATTATAGATGGGCTATGTACAGGTGCAGTAATCTGTGAGCTGCTCTGACAGCTGGTGCTTAAAGCTAGTGAGGGAGATAAGTGTTTCCAGTTTGAGATTTTTGTAGTTCATTCCAGTCATTGGCAGCAGAGAACTGGAAGGAGAGGCAGCCAAAGGAGGAATTGGCTTTGGGGGTGACCAGAGAGATATACCTGCTGGAGCGCGTGCTACAGGTGGGTGCTGCTATGGTGACCAGCGAGCTGAGGGGGGACTTTACCTAGCAGGGTCTTGTAGATGACCTGGAGCCAGTGGGTTTGGCGACGAGTATGAAGCGAGGGCCAGCCAACGAGAGCGTACAGGTCGCAGTGGTGGGTAGTGTATGGGGCTTTGGTGACAAAACGGATGGCACTGTGATAGACTGCATCCAATTTATTGAGTAGGGTATTGGAGGCTATTTTGTAAATGACATCGCCGAAGTCGAGGATCGGTAGGATGGTCAGTTTTACGAGGGTATGTTTGGCAGCATGAGTGAGTCTGAGAGTCTTTAGGTGCCTTTTGGCCTCCCTGACCAAGATCCTTCTCCCCGATTGCCCAGTTTGGCCAGGTGGCCAGCTCTAGGAAGAGTCTTTGTGGTTCCAAACTTCTTCCATTTAAGAATAATGGAGGCCAATGTGTTCTTGGGGACCTTCAATGCTGCAGAATTGTTTTGGTACCCTTCCCCAGACCTGTGCCTTGACACAATCTTGTTTCGGAGCTCTACGAACAATTCCTTTGATCTCATGGGTTGGTTTTTGCTCTGATGTGCACTGTCAACTGTGAGACCTTATATAGACAGGTGTGTACCTGTCCAAATCATGTCCAGTCAATTGAATTTAACACAGGTGGACTCCAATCAAGGATCTCAAGGATGATCAATGGAAACAAGATACACCTGAGCTCAATTTCGAGTCTCATAGCAAAGGGTCTGAATACTTGTGTAAAGGTATCTGTTTCACATTTTTTATACATTTGAAAATAAATCTAAAAACCTGTTTCACTTTGTCATTATGGGGTATTGTGTGTAGATTGCTGAGTAAAAAAAACAATAAACCCATTATAGAATAAGGTTGTAACATAACAAAATGTGGAAAAAGTCAAGGGGTCTGAATACTTTCCGATGGTACTGTATTTAGTTCATGTCTAAAAGCACTGATTTATTTAACTTACTTGTCTTCTCTGTTGCGATCTACCGCATAAAACTGCTTCCGTAACCACCTGGGTGAAAAAAAGAGTTACATTGAAGAATGAGTCTTCGACACCGAAAGTGCTGTGATAGCCATTTGCAACGTACCATCAAGTGATGCCCACACAGCCTACCCAACCGAATAAAGGTGTACCTCTCTATCTGTAGAGGGGTGGGGGATTTGAGTGTGTCTGCCACCAGCCAGGTCAGCCCCTTCACCCACATGGTCATCTCCTCATCAGACGTTGCTGGGGAGAGGGGTCAAGGGTTAGGCGTCAACGTCCTGACATTCAAGTTCCATATTATGGTATGGGTGTGTCTCTACCTGACAAAACGGAAGGCTTTGGAGGTAATACTGTGGTGTGTATTTAGTATTTACCCGCTAGGCTGAGTGCTTTGAGGCGGAACTCAGTGCCGTGTAGGATGACGAAGCAGTGAGCCTGGTCTAGTCGTGCTGTAGCGTCCTCCACATAGCGCTCAAAGTCCCGAGACTTCTGGCCCGCTCGGATCTCCTTTATCTCTCGGATATCAACTGGAGGGGGGACAGATACAGGGGTCAGCCAAGTCACTCCAACATGAAACAGTCTGTTAAGGTTAGCTAAACAGTATCCACCAATCACATTTGGTTTGCACATTGTCAAGCAGAGCAGAGTGTTACAAATGCATGACATATTAAGACACTGCTCTTTAGTCCAGCCACACTGTTGCAACAGACTGGCCAAGGGACAGACCTTCAGAGGACCACAACCCACCCACACACACACACACACCTGCTCACTATAATGGCCGACCGGGCCTCAGAGGAGACAGAACAAGAGCTTTCCTTCTTTGCCTTGCAGATGGTGATCAAAAGCTAATGAACAGAAACCTGAATAGCCCAATTTAGTGCATGTTTCAGTGCATACCTTGAACTTCGTCATAAATCATGTCAATGGGAGATTTGTGCAAGACATCTAGTTACTGTATAAATGTGCATCTCAAGTTCTGATTTGGCCAGAAGAATGAGCTGTGAAGCATATGGAGAGTTGAAGTTACAGACAGTAGGAAAGTGGGATTGTGTTAGTGACAGTGTTGAGGTACACCGATTGTCCTGGTGCAGTTAGTTAGGCAATAAGATATTCACACACACACACGTCTCTCATAGCTCTGCTCCTGCTCCTCTTCCTGCCCTAAACCACACATCCTGTGCTGCTCTGCCGCCTACACTGTCTGTGTGTCTGTGTGTGCGTATGTACCCACCTTCTTACATCTCGAAGAATCTCACACACAAAACACACATCTACTTTGCATCACATGCATCTATGCAGCAGACTTCCGTTGAGACTAAGTCAATCTGACAGGTTGATATTCGAGAGAACATGTAAGTCAGTCTAAATATTTGCAGAGTTATTGTGAAGCTCCAGGAAATAAGAGCTAGCCAGAGGTGTGACCTTACACAGGGAGAGGAGAGGAGGCATCCTGACTAACATACCGACACGTCTCTCCCTCTCTGCTCTTCATTTTACTTCCCTCTACCCCATTAACCTTTCTCTCATTGGCTCACAACTATCTGTGTTTACTTTAGGGATAATATGCACGTTTGAGGATGAAAGCATGGGAGGATAACAACAAACTACACTGAAGTGTAGTTTGTTTTGAAGTATTAGAGCAGAGCTGTTGAACTTTGAACAAACTAATTGGCCCATGCACAGTCACCCATGATGTAGGCTATATTTGACTGTGGTATTGCAGAGGTTGTCCTTTTTCATTAGACTTGTGTACTGAAAGGATGGAAAATCCTAGTTCAAGGCATGCCATTGGCCTACATATACTGACTGACAGTTTCCACAGAGGCGTGCAGGTGCCTTTGCCGGAACACACACACACCTCTCTCTCAAATCTGAGACGGTTTCAGCATTTCAAAATATCTCCCACCAAAAAAAAAAAAAGAGTTTGTCGTCAGAATCTCACCACAACATTTATCAGAAGATCTTATCCAATGTGACAGCTACAATAACTTTCAAAAGGAAGCTCATGGTCCACACAGAATGGAACCAGGCCAGCCACCACTGCATGTCTGCAGTTACTGGGTCTCGGATTCTGTTGTGTGCAGTCACTGATGTAGCCACCTCATCAACGCCTTTATCCATGTCTAGTAAACCCTCTTTCCTATAGTGGGATTCTAATAAGCATGATCCTTACCCTAACCCTAAAATAGCTTCACTCAGAAAAAACAGGTTTGGTTTCAGATTTGTTTACACACTGGCTTGGGACTGATTTGTGCTTACTAAACTAGGGCATGGAGATATCTGGGGGAATAATTGTCGGCACAAATGAGAACCTATGTTGTCCACATTCTCAGGTCACACTGAGTGCAAGTGCTGGGACTACATTCTGCCAACACTGGGATTTCAGTCTTAGTGACACTAGCTAAACCAGAACGTCTTACAACATACAAGTGCCATGTTAAGAAATCCCAGTAACACCTGTTCAAACAAGAGTTTAGATTTGTCAAGTAGGCTTATTTACTACATGTTCCTGGCTGGCTGAGAGTATAAAGACATACTGTCTACCACTACACCAAACCCCTGATGTTTGTGTGTTGATGCAAGCTATGACTGTGGTTAGATAAAGGCACACACACACCAGGCCTGGTGTGTTTGAGATGAGGGGGTCACCTGCTTGATGTGTGTTTGGGACAGGACCGTCTCGGCCACACTGACATTTTGGGTCTCTGTCTGTTCCGTCTAGAATTTTCGCGGTGCACTTAGACCTAAGCTGTGGTCTTCGCTTGAGATTCAGTCAAGGGTAGGCGGGGAAAGCAGCAGTGAGGCGGCTGGGTTAGGGTTTGATAGGTTACTGAGCCACCAAAAAAGTTATGTCCGTTAGTGCAGTCCTTCACTCCTGTGAGGTTAGTGTACATCAAATAAGTGAACTGCTGTTCACCCGTTACAATTTGAATACTACATCACTTATTATATGCCAAATGTTTATCAGGGGACCAAAAGCACACCAATCACTAAGGAGGTATTGACACATTGACTAGGTACAGGTAGTCCTTGTAAATGTTATTTACTTTTTTGCCAATCTTTTCTTACTTTTTAACTCTGCATTGTTGGGAAAGGGCTGTAAGTAAGCATTTCACGGTAAAGTCTACACCTGTTGTATTCGGGACGTGACAAATACAATTAGATTTGTATTAAATTCAAATTACATTTGATAATTTACTAGGGAGAATGATCTACATAGGCCTACAGCAGGTAATTGGACATCATCATTATTTCCTCTGAGGCAACCAGCAAGCATAAAAAATGCTGAGTCAGTGGTGATGAGAGACCCACTGATCTCCCCGTCATCGATAGGTTGGAAGACTAAAATGGCGCCAATTCTTTCCCAAATGATCCCACACTTCCAGTAAAAACTATCCATTCTATTTTTAAGGAGACGCATTCGCCAATATCATCTCACTCGCAAAGAGTAGGATATCATATGATGACGTTGTCAAGTACCGAAACTCCTCCACGGAGTTGAGCAAAGACTACATTTTTCTAAATGAACCTCCGACTCCTTAAAGTTGCTATGAATACAAACTGTTTACCTGTGTTTGTTGTTGCGTGCCTTAATTTGTTTCCTGAAATCCTTAAGTTTTAATAAAATGTTATGCGCTGTGCACACTGAATCTCATGTGAATCAGTCTGTCGTTGGTTGTAGCAATAAGATTAAGTTTTTAAATATTGTTTTAAGTATGGATTTAAGCAAACAAAGGACAACCATAGGTACATGGTGGTGGTGGTGGGGGGGGGGGGGGGTCGTTTAAACCTTTTTTTCCTTTCTCCTTGGCTGCATCCGGAGCAGAGTACAGCTGTGTGAGAGGCATCCTGCTACCCGGGAGACCGCTCTGAGTGAGGGGCGCACGCACAAGGCTCCCTTCACGAAAACACACAGGGCCTGTGATGAATTTGACACTTCTATCCAGCATGCGTTTCTACACTTTATTTAACACTGGGACAAAAAGATATGTAGGTCATGTTCAAATGGGGCCAAATAAGGATGTTTCAATAGGCTATAGGCCTGATTTTTTGGATTTGCTCTGGCCTCGTGTGACATGGTTTTTCCATTATCTGAACATTGAACACCCTTCAAATCCCATAATTGCTTCATAATAGTACTAACAAATACACAATTTCGTAATTGCACACATCTAATCACAAGCTACTGGACAAAATGACATAGCAAGTGTTTTGTTATTGTGTGACACTCCTGCCTCTCACAGCTTTGTTGTTTTGTAAAAACATTCCTGTTTATGACAGCAGGTAAACAGACCGGTTCGGCGTCATATTCTCCTGTCAGAACATATTCTGTGCGACAGTGACGACCAGTTGTGACCAGTTACCCAATTTTTTGACAAAGATAGACCTAAATTATATTCATTGGATGAAACAGAATATCATGCAGCCTATGCATTGCACACATTTTCAAAAGTGAGAGCCATACTCACTTTCTCCCTCTATTTTATCCGTGCCTCGGGTCCAGATAATTGTCCTCGTCTCAAGTTTGACCTGAAATGTCCTTCTCTCAGGTCGCTGGGACTTTTTGGAGTAAAACAAAGTCAACACGGTCCCCAATTCCAGATCCCGGTAAAGATTGTTCATCTCGGTGTCACTCTCAATCCACGGAATGGGTCCGTTGGAAAAGAAGCCCGAGGTCCCAGCCATGTTCACTTCCCCCGTTTGTTGTCCTTTTCCTTTCAGAACAATCTCCACAGCCAAGGGCTAGACATAGACAGGGATACCTACAGAAGAGGGGGAAAACCCATGAAAACCTATTCTCTGGAGTTGATAATCTATTTGGCTAAGGTCTGTCAAACTTGCATATTGCCTTACTGTTAGAAATATGGCTAGGTGAGTTTAGGTGTAGGCCTACACCTATGTTATTAGGGTAATATGTTGTGCAATAGTCTTCGCTATGATGCTACATATTTTGTGCAGTAGGCCTACAGGTGCTGGACTGAAAAAATGACAGACGTGCACCAATCAACTCTAGCTGATCACACACTAGGTATGGGAATATAGAAACCGATTTACATAATTTTAGAACACTTTTCTCACGAAGATAATACATGGAAATCCACAGGTTTTAACTGTAATCCGCGGCACATTTAAATAGATTAGATGGGATTTGAACCCTCTGAAACTGGCCTATTAGCTCAATGGAATCTGTTTCCTTCCCAAGCTACACATAAAGTTTAATTCCATGGGCCCAGATTCTGCTCTTTTTGTAACAAGCAATACAAAATAACATTCGTTGCGAAAGAGAGAGCGGATACACTGCGAGGCAAGGAATTCCGTGCTACATTTTCCTAAAGGCGAGGGTGGTGGGCAGTTGTTCGGCCAAGGAAGTATGGCTGATTTCAACGCAGACAAACCCAGTTAGCTATCGCCATAGCATTTATTTTAGGTCACCCTTCTAGTACCCTTCGTCTTACCGTCTCAAAATCCAACTGGAACACGCGAGCAGCGCAACAATAGCAGAACAACACCTCGGTATATCGCCGCAATCACGGCCCCGCTCATCTCCGCCGGTCCAACTTCGGCTGTCCTCCCGTCTTCCCCTTTTTTGTGATTATATCATTGTGGTCCCGACAGTGTACGAACGCTTCAGTCGTGAGGAGAAAGATCCCTTTTCCTTTTGCGTCCTGTCACAGTTCCCCATCGACCGAGAGAGCCATAAGCAAGTTGTGTCTGTATCATGCACGGCTCGGGCCCTTCCCCCATCCGACCCCTCTGTACAACAAAGCATCGGATAGATCGGCCTCTTAAAGATACAGCACTTACTTTTCCACCCCTCAGTCTACTTTGTTTTCATAATTATCTGTTTACTCTTAGGCTAACTAACCATCGCTAATTATTGCGCGCCTTTGGTCAGTGTCAGTGAGAACTAAAAGTTCCGTCAGATAGTATTCAAACCCCTTGACTTTTTCCACATTTTGTTGTTACAGCCTGAATTTAAAATGGATTAAATTGAGATTTTGTGTCACTGGCCTGCCTAGTCAAAGTGGAATTATGTATTTAGACATTTAGTTTGTTTGTTGTTTGCTAATTATTTTACAAACTCATAAAATGTATTGAGTCAGTAAGTATTCAACCCCTTTGTTATGCCAAGCCTAAATAAGTTCAGGAGTAAACAGTCGCATAAGTTGCATGGACTCACTCGGTGTGCAATAATAGTGTTTTTTGTTGTTGAATGACGACCTCATCTCTGTACCCCACACATACAATTATATGTAAGGTCCCTTAGTTGAGCAGTGAATTTCAAACAGATTCAAACACAAAGACCAGGGAGGTTTTTCAATGCCTTGCAAAGAAGGGCACCTATTCCTAGATGGGTGAAAAGCAGACTTTGAATATCTATTTTAGCATGGTGAAGTTATTATTACACTTTGGATGGTGTATCAATACACCTACTCACTATAAAGATAAAGGGGTCCTTCCTAACTCAGTTGCCGGAGAGGAAGAAAACCAGTCAGGGATTTCACCATGAGACCAATGGTGACTTTAAAACAGTTACAGAGTGATGGCTGTGATAGGACAAAACTGAGGATGGCACAACAACATTGTAGTTACTCTACAATACTAACGTAAATGACAGAATAAACAGAATACAAATATTCCAAAACATGCATCCTGTTTGCAATAAGGCACTAAAGTAAAACTGCAAAAAAATGTGGCAAAGAAATGAACTTTATGTCCTGAATACAAAGCATTATGTTTGCAAATCCAACACAACACATCGCTGAGAACTACACTTTATATTTTCAATAGAGTGGTGGCTGCATCATGTTATGGGTATGGCTGGCATTGGCAAGGACTAGGGAGTTTTTTTAAAGAATAAAAATTAACAGAATAGAGCTAAGCACAATCCTAGAGGAAAACCTGGTTCAGTCTGCTTTCCAACAGACACTGGGAGAAGCATTCACCTTTCAGCAGGACAGTAACCTAAAACGCAAGGCCAAATATACACTGGAGTTGATTACCAAGATTTTCATAAGTGGCTTAAATTGTCCTGAAAATCTATGACAAGACTTGAAAATGGCTATCTAGCAATGATCAACAACCAACTTGACAGAGCTTGAAGAATAATTTGAAAATATTGTACAATCCATGTGTGCAAAGCTCTTGTATTGACTCAGGGGTGTGAATACTTATGTAAATGAGATATTTCTGCATTTCATTTTCAATACATTTGCTAAAATGTCTAAAAACATGTTTTCACTTTGTCATTATGGGGTATTGTGTGTAGATGGGTGAGGGGGAAAAAAAGATTTGATCCATTTTGAATTCAGGCTGTAACACATCCCATTTACATCCCATGTGGAAAGGGGCAAGGGGTGTGAAAACTTTCTGAAGGCTCTGTACTTGTGCAATACATTGCCAACCAGTGGCATTATGAGGCATTTGCATTTGCATACAAACTCACAAACCTGCTGAAAAAAAGTAGCCTACAAGCCTGAATATGGCATATTCTGAGTGTTTTTACGCAATATAGTCATGTGTGATTTATTACACTTTAGTCCAGGGCTCTCCAACCCTGTTCCAGGAGAGCTACCCTCCTGTAGGTTTTCAATCCAACCCCAGTTGTGACTAACCTGATTCAGTTTATCAACAAGTTTATGATTAGAATCAGGTGTGCTAGATTAGGGTGGGCGCGAAAACCTACAGGAGGGTAGCTCTCCGGGAAAATGATTGGAGTGAAAACCTACAGGATGGTAGCTCTCCAGGAACAGGGTTGGAGTGAAAACCTACAGGACGGTATCTCTCCAGGAACAGGGTTGGAGTGAAAACCTACAGGAGGGTAGCTCTCCAGGAAAAGGATTGGAGTGAAAACCTACAGGATGGTAGCTCTCCAGGAACAGGGTTGGAGTGAAAACCTACAGGAGGGTAGCTCTCCAGGAACAGGGTTGGAGTGAAAACCTACAGGTTTGTAGCTCTCCAGGAACAGGGTTGGAGTGAAAACCTACAGGAGGGTAGACTCCAGGAACAGGGTTGGAGTGAAAACCTACAGGAGGGTAGCTCTCCAGGAACAGGGTTGGAGTGAAAACCTACAAGATGATAGGTCTCGAGGAACAGTGTTGCAGAGCCCTCCTGTAGAGGAGGGTAGCTCTCCAGGAACAGGGTTGGAGTGAAAACCTACAAGATGATAGCTCTCCAGGAACAGTGTTGCAGAGCCCTCCTGTAGAGGAGGGTAGCTCTCCAGGAACAGGGTTAGGGTGAAAACCTACAAGATGATAGCTCTCCAGGAACAGTGTTGCAGAGCCCTTCTCTAGGCTATAGGCCTAGTGCTCTTTGACTAAATGTAATCCAACATTGTCCTTGGTGCACCTCATCCCATTTACAGTCATTTCAAGTACATAAATAATTAGTGTTCTTGCTGAAAGCCAAAGTCACATTCCTATGACACCCATAGAGTTCCCTGAAACTCACCACAAAACATCTAACTACAAACATGTTCACACATCCACTCTTTGTCTAATCTTTATCAAGTCATACAATGGCAATTGTTACAAGACTACTTTTGTCATTGTGTGGGGAGTTTTGACCTGTTTTCATAGCAGAGCCCTCCTGTGGTCTCAGGAGGTACCGCAAATAAGTTTCAGTTTCATAAAGATGACAATGTCATGTGTTGAGTTGTGATTTCATTTCACTTTTCTTTCTAAACTGAGTGTACACATAGACCCATAAACAGGACAGGTCACCACAGCAGGAATACACAGCACAGACAGAAACTGTAGAGCCAACACAACACACAACAGCACAGCACGCAACCCTGTTACCTCCCCCCTCTCTCCCAAAGGACATAAGATCATTGAGAATTGTACTGCGACCACCACCCTGATTGGCCACTGTTAATTATCTGACAGGATTACATTTCTCTCTCTCTCTAAATGTATTGTGTGTTCTGATACACTATCCCATTGTGCTGTATTTTGGATTCAAGTCATTCAGAAACTTGAATTTAAGCTTGATGAACAAAATTAATTTGGCTGTGTATGATCCCAGAGTGACAACTGCTGGATAGTATGTAGAGTACATCACTGCCATAATGGGTCCTGTAGTTAATGATTGATCTTATTCATGTCAAATATCTTCCAGCAGGTGATGTTTTAGTCATTACATAAGAAAATTTAACTTTAATCTCTCAGGGAAGGAAAGCAGTAGAATGATGAGTTGTATGTTTTATTCTCAAATAATCTACAAAGGCAAAATAATTAGCAAACAACAAACTAAATGGCTAAAGGATGGTTAAAGGGTTATTAAGAAAGGCTATTGACTAGTTACATTAATGCTAAATAAGTGCTTAGTGGTAATAATGCTAATTTAATAATGTTACGTAAATGCTTATTCACATGAAACAATCATTTCATAGAGGACATATTTCTTCCACATTGTTTACAGCAGTACAAAAAAAAGAAACACCCTCAAATCTTTAATTAATGATAGATCTTTATGTAACAGTTGTTTTTGTTTTTATTTTTGGCAAAATCCATTTCCCTCACACATTTCTATTTTTCTCCTTTTAAAAGAGCAAGCAGTCATTTGTATCTACACAAAACAGGCACCAAAACAATACATTTTTATATAGCCATTTCTTCAAGTAACATACAGTGGAATCGTTTTCATTCAGCAAAACGTGTGAAAAGACATCTATCTACAGGTAGGGAGGCCTGGTGACAACACGAAAAATACACATCCTACAAAATACAGAATAACATACCAGTACGTACTGAAAACAGACAAGAAATATATACATCCCTGAAATAAACAGCAAAATGAAACCAATGAAAAACATTCACATTCTATGTGCTAGAATTACACGAGCATAGTGATTGGTTGCTTCTTATTCATCATCATCCATTATAAACATCATCCTCATATTCTTCTCCTCTCTTCATACAGATTTCAAAGTTCATAAATCATAAAATACGGTGCACTCATTCACAATTAAACACACACGCACCACATACCACTGCTCTGTTTCTTTCCACAAGGTATGAAGGTGCTGCTCGTTAGGGAATTCTTTGATTAATTCATGAATATTTCAAAATATAGAATTTATCAATATATTTGATGACTAAGATATTGGAGCATAAATCAATAGAAAAAGCAGGCATTTACAGTTCTTCTATTAGCTAGCTGAAAATCACAGAAGCTGATAAGGTTGAAAGGTCAAGTTAACATGTTTTGGTCAAACACACTACTATACTTTGCACTGCAGTAAGACTCAGGGCGTGATCCCTGTTTGAATACTTGGCCAATGCACTATTTTATTCCTCATCACTGATTTGCATGTGATTGGATACGTGTAAGCAATGTTTCTACCATACTGCTTTAACCTATCAGATCTGCGTTCAATTCAAGGGAGGAAGGAAGGATACAGTACATGCTTCAAACAGGACCCTGGTCAATTGCAAAGAATGATGCCCATTTTACATGGTGGAATCAATCACATGAACGACACATACTTCTAAAATGAAACAATAATAAAATGGAGGGATAAAATGACAGAACAGGATCTAAAACTGGTAGTCCTCTTCAGCCATGTCGATGGCCCAGGCAAATTTCTCCCTCTGGGTTTTGTTGTAAATCTTCTCCATGGGAACGTCCCATTTCTTAACCCTGCAGAGGAGAGGAGGAGAGGAAGAGAGAAGGAGAGCAGGGCATTAGGAGAGAGAACTAAAGACAGAGGAGGGAAAGAAAACAAAAGTATTGGGACAGTGACACATTTTTAGTTGTTTTGGCTACAGACACATAAATATCCTACCCCCAAGTCATGTTAATAACAGGGGAGGTTATGATATTTGTGTGTCTGTAACGTTCTAACTCATCATTATTCCCAATTCATTCAGGATTATTTGTAATCATGGTAGCACCCACATTAATGTAGACGTGTTTAGAAACATACTCTAATCTTATTTACAATAAAAGTGACTTCTAAATGACAGAATACTTTATTAAATTAAATTTAAATTAATGGTAAATAATCTGAAACACAACCAAAACAAACAGCAAATGCATCCAACAAATGTATAAAGTCACAAGCTTGATGTAGTCATTGCGTGCTATGAATATGGGACCAAATGCTAAACGTTTGACTATGTTAATATACATATAAGTGAATTTGTCCCAATACTTTTGGTCCCCTATGCCCAAAAAGTGCTGCAAATTCTAAACGGTTCACCCGATATGAATGAAAATAGCCTCAAATTAAAGCTGTCAGTCTACACGTTAACTGCATAGTCATTGTATAATTTCAATCCAGAGCCAAAACAACAAAAAAATTGTCACTGTCCCAATACGTTTGTAGCTCACTGTATTTAAATCCCTCACACTCTCAATCTCTGACAATGACTGTCCGAAGACAGTTGTCTTTTTTATTCATGTTTTTTCCTTTTATCATTGAAGATTATATAAAATAATCTATTGATCATGTAAGGGTGTGTGGGTGGAGGGCCCTCTGTAAGGGTGTGTGGGTGGAGGGCCCTCTGTAAGGGTGTGTGGGTGGAGGGCCCTCTGTAAGGGTGTGTGGGTGGAGGGCCCTCTGTAAGGGTGTGTGGGTGGAGGGCCCTCTGTAAGGGTGTGTGGGTGGAGGACCCTCTGTAAGGGTGTGTGGGTGGAGGGCCCTCTGTAAGGGTGTGTGGGTGGAGGGCCCTCTGTAAGGGTGTGTGGGTGGAGGGCCCTCTGTCTAAGCCCTCCATTCATCCAGCAGCAGTAAGCTCTTTGGAGTGGTGTACTGTACTTAAGTAAAAATACTTTAAAGTACTACTTAAGTCGTTTTTTGGGGAATCTGTACTTTACTTTACTATTCATATATTAGTCAACTTTTACTGTTACTCATTCCTAAAGAAACAACATTTCGAAAGAAAATATGTACTTTTTACTCCCATACATTTCCCCTGACACCAAAAAGTACTTGTTACAGTTCAAATGCTAAGGCAGGACAGAATTATGGTCCAATTCACACACCTATCAACCATCCCTAAGATCTCTGATCTGGCAGACTCACAAAAAAATATATACTGTGGTTGTGTTGGAGTGTTTAACTGTCTGTCCGTAAAAAATACAAAATAAAATTGTGCCATCTGGTTTGCTTAATATAAGGAATTTGATGTATAGCATTTTACTTTTCACAATTGTTTCATGTTGAATACTTGTTCCACCACTGTACTTAGGTACATTTAAAACCTGATACTTTTAGAATTGCACTCAAGTAGTATTTTACTGGGTGACATTCACTTTTACCTGAGTCATTTGCAATTAAGCTATCTTTACTTTTACTCAAGTATGAGAACTGAGTACTTTTCCCACAACTGGCTATTTGTTCCGGGCGGCCACGTCACATTGCCTCTACATGTGGAGGAAAAGCTCTGTGAGGGGACGCTCTCTGGCCCTACAAACAAACCCTATTGTTCCTCACGCTCACACACTTTTCCTTCTCACCCTTTCGTTCTCTTCTTCACTCTGCTTTCCCACAATGCACAAGCATTTCCTGCCTTCTGTCACCATTGGCGACCACTAGTGACCCCACCACTACCCCCCCCACCCACCCAAGACACACACCCACCCCCGCCTATGAAAACATTACATGTAGTTACCCTTATGTCAGGCTTACGTATGTAACTACTTTAGTAACAAATATATTCCTCAGTTTGTACCTGGTAACGTCAGACATTACTTACTTACTTATCGTGTAATTACAAGATAAATTAACTACATGGTATCTGTGAAGTAAATGTAATCCACTCTATGTAATGTGATCATTCGTCTGTCTGTCTGTCTGTCTGTCTGTCTGTCTGTCTGTCTGTCTGTCTGTCTGTCTGTCTGTCTGTCTGTCTGTCTGTCTGTCTGTCTGTCTGTCTGTCTGTCTGTCTGTCTGTTAGTTACCATGCCACAGAGATGTGATCATTCCCCTGTCTGTCTGTCTGTCTGTCTGTCTGTCTGTCTGTCTGTCTGTCTGTCTGTCTGTCTGTCTGTCTGTCTGTCTGTCTGTCTGTCTGTCTGTCTGTCTGTCTGTCTGTCTGTCTGTCTGTCTGTCTGTCTGTCTGTCTGTCTGTTAGTTACCATGCCACAGAGATGCGTGGGTCCAGGTAGTTGAGTTTGGAGGTTCCCAGGGCGATCTGCTTGTTCTCCTCTCTGTCTGTGGCCTGCATCTGTAGCTTCATCAGCTGTTCCTCTATCCTCTGGACCGCTTTCCTCTTCACCTCCACCATCCTGAGGACACCACACAAGTCATTGATTAGTTGATTGATCGATCACTAGTTCTACCAAATTGGATTGGGGTAAGAAATGAGTAGAAACTTCCACCTATCTGCTGGCAAGGTGAGTCTATTGTCATTTGTATGCAGCACAAAGTACGTAGAGGAAGGGGCTAGCTAGGGGTTGACTTGGCATGGGGCCCTAGTCTGGTGTAGTTTCAGTAGAGCTGTACTCACTTTTTACTCTGGTCATCATGTGAGGCCTTGTGCTCTGTCTTGGCCCCCTTCAGCTGTTTCCTGGTGGCCGACAGCTGCTTCTGCTTCTCATCTATCTGAGAGCATTAAACACACACACACACACACACACACACACACACACACACACACACACACACACAAGGTCATTACTGTGTATACTATGTGGGTACTGTGACAGCAAAAATATACATTTCAGTGCAAGTGGACAATAGAGACTTATTCTATTCTACTGTTACCTTGGTTTGCAGGTTCTGCATGGACTTCTCAAAGGTCTTAGGTGCAGCCCTCTGGTGGTTGCACAGTATAGCCACAGCCCGGTTGGCTCTGTTGTAGGACAGGATCTTAGCAGGAATGCTCTCATCTGCTGGAGACAGACACAGAAACAGTGTTTACCATGCACTTTTCAAGGAAATATCTGGTAAATTGTGTAGGCTACCGCAACATAAAGTTGAACCAACTATTTGCTCACTGTTTGCTGCTGCCAATGTGATCTTTATTAAAGCTAGTAACACAGCAACAATAACATTTGCCCCGACATCAGGTTAGTAGAAGCAAACAGTGGGCAGACAACTTCATCCACTATTGGCTAGTGGACCTGTCACTCATGGGAGCAGTGTGTGTGATTGGCTGTCTGCGTGCTGTCACTCACGGCTGGTGAGCTCTTTGAGCTGCTGCTGCAGGGTGATGGAGGCATTGTACGTACGGAACACTTTGGCTGTCAGCCCGTCCATCAACTCCTGGAGGTGCTTATTCAGAATAGAGGTCTAGAGAAGAGGAGGAAGAGAAGGAACAGAGAAAGATATAAAGGCAGGGGGAGAGAGGTGAGTTTAGGGGAGATGAGGGAGAGAGAGAGAGAGGTGAGTTTAGGGGAGATGAGGGAGAGAGAGAAAGGTGAGTTTAGGGGAGATGAGGGAGAGAGAGAGAGGTGAGTTTAGGGGAGATGAGGGAGAGAGAGAGAGAGAGAGAGGTGAGTTTAGGGGAGATGAGGGAGAGAGAGAGAGGTGAGTTTAGGGGAGATGAGGGAGAGAGAGAGAGAGAGGTGAGTTTAGGGGAGATGAGGGAGAGAGAGAGAGAGAGGTGAGTTTAGGGGAGATGAGGGAGAGAGAGAGAGAGAGGTGAGTTAGGGGAGATGAGGGAGAGAGAGAGAGGTGAGTTTAGGGGAGATGAGGGAGAGAGAGAGAGGTGAGTTTAGGGGAGATGAGGGAGAGAGAGAGAGGTGAGTTTAGGGGAGATGAGGGAGAGAGAGAGGTGAGTTTAGGGGAGATGAGGGAGAGAGAGAGAGGTGAGTTTAGGGGAGATGAGGGAGAGAGAGAGGGGTGAGTTTAGGGGAGATGAGGGAGAGAGAGAGAAGTGAGTTTAGGGGAGATGAGGGAGAGAGAGAGAGAGAGAGGTGAGTTTAGGGGAGATGAGGGAGAGAGAGCGAGGTGAGTTTAGGGGAGATGAGGGAGAGAGAGAGAGGTGAGTTTAGGAGAGATGGGGGCGAGAGGGAGGTGAGTTTAGGGAAGATGGGGGTGAGATATGGGAGATGAGGGAGATGTAGGTGAGTTTAGATGAGATGAGAGGGAGAGGGAGGGAGGTGAGTTTAGGGGAGATGAGGGAGAGAGAGGGAGGTGAGTTTAGGGAAGATGGGGGTGAGATATGGGAGATGGGGAGAGAGGGAGATGTAGGTGAGTTTAGGGGAGATGAGGGAGAGAGAGGGAGGTGAGTTTAGGGAAGATGGGGGTGAGATATGGGAGATGGGGAGAGAGGGAGATGTAGGTGAGTTTAGGGGAGATGGGGGCGACAGGGAGATGTAGGTGAGTTTAGATGAGATGAGAGGGAGAGGGAGGGAGGTGAGTTTAGACGAGATGGGGGAGAGAGGGAGAAGGAGGCGAGTTTAGATGAGATGAGGGAGGTGAGTTTAGGGGAGATGAGTGCAAGAGGTAGGTGAGTTTAGATGAGATGAGGGAGAGGGAGGGAAGTGAGTTTAGAGGAGATGGGGGAGAGGTAGGGGAGATGGGGGAGAGAGGGAGAGGTAGGTGAGTTTAGATGAGATGGGGAAGAGAGGGAGAGGGCGGTGAGTTTAGGGGAGATGGGAGAGAGAGGGGGTGAGTTTAGAGGAGATGGGGAGAGAGGGAGAGGGGGTGAGTTTAGAGGAGATGGGGAGAGAGGGGGTGAGTTTAGAGGAGATGGGAGAGAGAGGGGGTGAGTTTAGAGGAGATGGGGAGAGGGCGGTGAGTTTAGAGGAGATGGGAGAGAGGGGTGAGTTTAGAGGAGATGGGGAGAGAGGGGTGAGTTTAGAGGAGATGGGGAGAGAGGGAGAGGGCAGTGAGTTTAGGGGAGATGGGAGAGAGAGGGGGTGAGTTTAGATGAGATGGGGAAAGAAGGGGGGAGTTTAGAGGAGATGGGGAGAGAGGGAGGTGAGTTTAGGGGAGATGGGGACAGAGGGAGAGAGGGGGTGAGTTTAGAGGAGATGGGGAGAGAGAGAGAGGGCGGTGAGTTTAGAGGAGATGGGGAGAGAGAGAGAGGGCGGTGAGTTTAGAGGAGATGGGGAGAGAGGGGTGAGTTTAGAGGAGATGGGAAGAGAGGGGGTGAGTTTAGAGGAGATGGGAGAGAGAGGGGGTGAGTTTAGAGGAGATGGGGAGAGAGGGGTGAGTTTAGAGGAGATGGGGAGAGAGGGAGAGGGCAGTGAGTTTAGGGGAGATGGGAGAGAGAGGGGTGAGTTTAGGGGAGATGGGGACAGAGGGAGAGAGGGGGTGAGTTTAGAGGAGATGGGGAGAGAGAGAAAGGGGGTGAGTTTAGAGGAGATGGGGAGAGAGAGAGAGGGCGGTGAGTTTAGAGGAGATGGGGAGAGAGGGGGTGAGTTTAGAGGAGATGAGGAGAGAGGGAGGTGAGTTTAGAGGAGATGGGGAGAGAGGGGGTGAGTTTAGAGGAGATGAGGAGAGAGGGAGGTGAGTTTAGGGGAGATGGGGACAGAGGGAGAGAGGGGGTGAGTTTAGAGGAGATGGGGAGAGAGAGAAAGGGGGTGAGTTTAGAGGAGATGGGGAGAGAGAGAGAGGGCGGTGAGTTTAGAGGAGATGGGGAGAGAGAGAGGGCGGTGAGTTTATGGGAGATGGGAGAGAGAGGGGTGAGTTTAGAGGAGATGGGGAGAGAGGGAGAGGGCAGTGAGTTTAGAGGAGATGGGGAGAGAGGGGTGAGTTTAGAGGAGATGGGAAGAGAGGGGGTGAGTTTAGAGGAGATGGGGAGAGAGGGGGTGAGTTTAGGGGAGATGGGGAGAGAGGGAGAGCACATTTGAGACACTTATGTAGGACCTGTTTTATATTTGACTATTAGCCCTCAGTTCCTTCATTCACCCAGTATTAAGACCATAGGTTGTCTCTCTTACATTGAGTCTGTCGAAGAGGTCGTCCTCGGGCTGCTTATTCTCCAAGAAAAGCTGCAGGTTCTTAAACACCTGAGATAGAATACACAGGTTCATTTAAGAGGGAGTCTTGACATGTCTTATTCCTTATAAAATACATCAGTATTCTAGTACATTTGACTTTTAGGTTCAGATAAATAATCCTGACCAGGCTGGTGATCTAGTTATTCTCTTAGTTGTAATGTCTGATTCCTGCCAGATGAGGGTGCCGTCATTGAGCAGGTTGTGTGTGTGTGTGTGTGTGTGTGTGTGTGTATGCCAGTAATAGCAGGAAACAGACCTCCCCCAGAGGCAGAGCTGACGGAAAGCACTTTAGGCCTGGATCACCTGTCTGTACAAACATCCTCTGAGCAGTGTGTGCCCAAACACACACACACACACACACACACACACACACACACACACACACACACACACACACACACACACACACACACACACACACACACACACACACACACACACACACACACACACACACACACAGGCAGGTGTGCGTACACAGGCAGATCATTTGAACATGACTAACACACGCTCCAGACATCTGTTAAATGCCCGCCCAACACAGACTAGACCACCCGATCAAATGGAAGGGTTGAAATCTTAAACATCCCTTTAATTCTAAATCAATATCCTATTCTCTCCTTCCTCTTCTCTCCTCCCCCTCCTCTGTTCTCCGTCTGTCCACCCTCTCCTCCACTCCTCCCCCTCTTCTCAATCTCTTCTGTGTTCCCCCTCCTCTCTTCTCCATCTGTCCCCTCTCTCCTCCACTCCTCCCTACTTTTCCCTCCTCTCCTCACCCTCTTCTCCACAGGCATCTTGTTGTAGTATCTGATGGAGTCTTTTCCCAGGAAGTCAAACTCCACCACGTACTCCTGGTCGTCCATCTTGGGGTACAGCTTGATGTGTTCCACCCTCAGGGAGCAGCAGCCAACCGTATCAGCCGTCTCCCCCTCCTCCTTCTCATTCCCCGCCCTCAAGGCCAGCTATAGGACACACAGGGTGGAGGACAGAGGTTGTGTTTGAGCGTCCTCGAGTATTTAGGTATCCAACCTCAATCGAAAAGGCTTGGAGTGGTGAAAGCAGAAGGGCAGTAACTTTGCTCTCAATAATCCAGTCACAGCTAATAGATGTACTGTAACGTGTATTTCCCCTCACCTTGTCTATGAAGTAGAGAGCCACAGCTCTCTGTCTGACCCTCATCTCTTTAGACTTCCAGTCCTCTCTGTACTGGGCCCTCAGGCGGTCCACACACTTCTTCAGCCTCCGGGCCGTCTCATACTTCTGCCAGTCCTTCTCGCCCTACACACAGGCAGACACGGAACAGAGGCAGACACAGAACAGAGGCAGACACGGGACAGAGGCAGACACGGGACAGAGACAGACACGGGACAGAGACAGACATGGGACAGAGACAGACACGGAACAGAGACAGACACGGAACAGAGGCAGACACGGGACAGAGGCAGACACGGGACAGAGACAGACATGGGACAGAGACAGACATGGGACAGAGACAGACACGGAACAGAGACAGACACGGAACAGAGTCAGACACGGAACAGAGACAGACACGGGACAGAGACAGACATGGGACAGAGACAGACACGGAACAGAGACAGACACGGAGAAGAGGCAGACACGGAACAGAGACAGACAAGGGATAGAGACATACACGGGAGAGAGACAGACACGGAACAGAGGCAGACACGGAACAGAGACAGACAAGGGACAGAGACAGACACGGAACAGAGACAGACACGGGACAGAGACAGACACGGGACAGAGACAGACACGGAACAGAGGCAGACACGGAACAGAGACAGACACGGGACAGAGACAGACACGGAACAGAGGCAGACACGGAACAGAGACAGACACGGGACAGAGACAGACACGGAACAGAGGCAGACACGGAACAGAGACAGACACGGGACAGAGACAGACACGGAACAGAGGCAGACACGGAACAGAGACAGACACGGGACAGGGTCATGGTTAGGAGTTAGATCTTAGAGTTACCTTGATTCTGGAGCTGAAGTAAATGTACTTGTTAGGGTTAGGAGTGAGGAGGTTTAAGGTTGTCATTACCTTGATTCTGGAACTGGGGTTGAGCATGATGTACTTAATAGAACCCTGGATGTTCTCAGTCCACGACACCAGCCATGTGACTTTGTTGTCATGACGAACCTCCTTCCAGCGCGTGCCCTGGGGCGGCTTGGGGTGCTTGGAGTCTCTGAGGAGAAGAGGAGAGGGGCAGAGAGAAGGTTTGAAGAAGAATTAAGCAATACCTTGGATCAAAGAGACTGAGTGAGACAACTTGGGGAAGAGGGGCTGAGAGATGTAGTGTTTTAGCTGGTCTAAGAGGTAGGCCTAGTCCACGTGGGTTCACCCCAAATCCTTTAGGGCTTGAGGCCTTCAGACCTCTCGTAATGCATGGGATGGCATACTGAGGTTCCTCAAGGGAGTAAGGCTTCAATTGTGTTCTAAAGTCAAAGCTGATCCTGTTTTGACATTTCCTCTCCTGTGTACAACTATTACAGGACCGAGGTGAAAAACACAACAAAACAACGCCAAGCTGAGCAGGTAGATGGCCAGCTTGTCCTTTTATTGTTTCCACCACCGGACTGGGCTCGAGGCGACACACACATGCGTTTGCATGCACACACACACGTGCACACACGAACACACACACACACACACACACACACACACGAACACACACACACACACACACACACACACACACACACACACACACACACACACACACACACACACACACACACACACACACACACACACACACACACATACACACAGACACACACACAACTGAGCCTGGGGCTACACAGACAGAGAGATGGCCTTTGACACAGACGGGGACACACGTAAACAACCATATGGCATGTTTAGGACCATCACACACACAAACACAAACCATGCACGGAAACTAGAAGAGCCAGGACAGGACAGAGCCAGGACAGGACAGCAAGCAAAGATACTTTTTACCCTGGATAAAAATAGCTGCAGCAATCACAACAAGGCAGATATGGAGGGGGAGATAAGAGGGGGGAGGGAGGGAGGCATACAGAGGAAGGAGGGAGAAGTGGGGGACAGACATACAGATGAGGGAGGAAGAAGGGAAGAGAGGGACAGACATACAGCAGGGAGAGGAGGTATAAGGGAGAAGGGGGAGGGATAAGAGAGAGAACAGAGGAACATAACAATGGGGCAGAGGGGTGGAGGACTCTTTTACATAAAAACACACACACACACACACACACACACGCACAATAAGAAATTCCGTTACCGTAGAAAAAAAAGTGTGTGATGTCAGGAACATAAAACTCCCACAAAACACAATGTCCCAATAACATGTTCTCTTCTCACGAGACATAGGTTCACACCCTTACACATGAAGCCGATAGAATCCATACAGGAGCAGGCACAACTTGGCAAGCAATTCAATGTGATTGTTGCAGGACTCAATAGCGTACCACTCAAATATATAGTGGTATACAGGGACCTCTTGTGGTAGGAACACAAAACTTCTTGGTGATCCATAGAATTTTTTAATTTTTTAATTTAACTAGGCAAGTCAGTTAAGAACAAATTCTTATTTACAATGACGGCCTAGGAACAGTGGGTTAACTGCCTTGTTCAGGGGCAGAACGCCAGATTTTTGCCTTGTCAGCTCTGGGATTTGATGTAGCATAGTCCAACGCTCTAACCACTTGGCTACCGTTCTACCAACAATCCCTCGCAATGCTCATTCATCACCCTCTTTCCAACTGATGATGATGAAGATGGGGAGACTCACTTGCTGCAGTTGATAATGATGTCTTCAGGGCGGATGCGGCGTTTCAGCATGCCCATCTTTGGGTGGTCCCCACGCCCCCTGAACAGACCGGGAGGCTCGATGCGGAAGTTTCCAATTCGCTCCTTATGGTTGTCCATCACACAGAAACCATACTCCTGGAGGATACGCTCATTCTCCTCTTTGATTTTCTGGAAAACGTTGGAATAACATTGGAGAACGTTGGAGGGTGTGTGAGTTGTAGACGTGTGTACTGTATGTGTACTGTATGTGTGTGTCTGTGTGTGTGCGCGCGTGTGCACATGTTGGTTCAGGGCCTCACCAGTTTCTCATCTTTGGACATCTGTTTCCGGGCCTCTGATTGGGCCTTGAAGTACTCGCTTATCTCCGTGAAGTTACACTTGTTTATATCTGTGATCTTTGACTTCTCCTCCGATGTCATTTCCTGGGGTTAAAGGACAGAATGGAGTTTTATTTATACAGAGGATCAACTGAGACTAAGGTCTCATTTGCAGTAGAGCCCTGTTTTCAATACAAAGAAAAAACATGGACATTATGAAAAACAATCACAATTAACATTTAAAAGATCAGAAATCAATTTTTTTAATGGCCCAAGAGGCACTAGAACATCCATTCTAACAGTTTTTTGTAAATTGTTCCACATGTAAGGTGCAGCATATCTGAAGTGTAATGTAATTCATTGACATCGTTTTAGAATGAGTAATTCTATAAGAGATCAAAGATGTCAGATAAATTGGAAATATTTGCATTAACGCTTTATAGATAATTAACATAAAATGCTGCTCTCTTCTGGAGGTTAAAGAGGCCCAACCTACTTCTAGATATCAGGAACAGTGGTGAGTTTTAAAACCAGAGCCAGTAATGAACCTCAGGGTACAATGATATACAGCATCCAAGTGTGAACGCTGCAGCATGCATGTAAATAACACCCCCATAATCCAATACACACATAAAGGTAAAGGTTGCCTGCCCTTTCCCATCTGGACAAAAGGAACACTTATGTGAGAATGCTATTCATTGACTACAGCTCAGCGTTCAACACCATAGTGCCCACAAAGCTCATCACTAAGCTAAGGATCCTGGGACTAAACACCTCCCTCTGCAACTGGATCCTGGACTTCCTGACGGGCCGCCCCCAGGTGGTGAGGGTAGGTAGCAACACATCTGCCACGCTGATCCTCAACACTGGAGCTCCCCAGGGGTGTGTGCTCAGTCCCCTCCTGATCTCCCTGTTCACCCACGACTGCATGGCCAGGCACGACTCCAACACCATCATTAAGTTTGCAGACTACACAACAGTGGTAGGCCTGATCACCGACAACGACGAGACAGCCTATAGGGAGGAGGTCAGAGACCTGGCCGGGTGGTGCCAGAATAACAACCTATCCCTCGATGTAACCAAGACTAAGGAGATGATTGTGGACTACAGGAAAACGAGGACCGAGCACGCCCCCATTCTCATCGACTGGGCTGTAGTGGAGCAGGTTGAGAGCTTCAAGTTCCTTGGTGTCCACATCAACAACAAACTAGAATGGTCCAAACACACCAAGACAGTCGTGAAGAGGGCACGACAAAGCCTATTCCCCCTCAGGAAACTAAAAAGATCTGGCATGGGTCCTGAGATCCTCAAAAGGTTCTACAGCTGCAACATCGAGAGCATCCTGACTGGTTGCATCATTGCCTGGTATGGCAATTGCTCGGCCTTTGACCGCAAGGCACTACAGAGGGTAGTGCGTACGGCCCAGTACATCACTGGGGCTAAGCTGCCTGCCATCCAGGACCTCTACACCAGGCGTTGTCAGAGGAAGGCCCTAAAAATTGTCAAAGACCCCAGCCACCCCAGTCATAGACTGTTCTCTCTACTACCGCATGGCAAGCGGTACCGGAGTGCCAAGTCTAGCACAAAAAGGCATCTCAACAGTTTTTACCCCCAAGCCATAAGACTCCTGAACAGGTAATCAAATGGCTACCCGGACTATTTGCATTGTGTGCCCCCCCAACCCCTCTTTTACGCTGCTGCTACTCTCTGTTTATCATATATGCATAGTCACTTTAACTATACATTCATGTACATACTACCTCAATTGGGCCGACCAACCAGTGCTCCCGCACATTGGCTAACCGGGCTATCTGTACTGTGTCCCGCCACCCGCCACCCACCACCCGCCAACCCGTCTTTTACACTACTGCTACTCTCTGTTCATCATATATGCATAGTCACTTTAACCATATCTACATGTACATACTACCTCAATCAGCCTGACTAACCGGTGACTGTATGTAGCCTCGCTACTTTTATAGCCTCGCTACTGTATATAGCCTCGCTACTGTTATTTTTCACTGTCTTTTTACTGTTGTTTTATTTCTTTACTTACCTATTGTTCACCTAATACCTTTTTTGCACTATTGGTTAGAGCCTGTAAGTAAGCATTTTACTGTACGGTCTACACCGGTTGTATTCGGCGCACATGACAAATAAACTTTGATTTGATGGGGTTTGAACCATTTTCTTTCAAATAACAAATGATAAACAGGCTTTGTTTCTGTAAAAGAAAACGATTTTGAACTTCAACTTTCCTACCAGCTCAGATATGTGTTTTGAAAGACAACTTGTCATCTAGCCATATACCAATATATTTATAATAAGGAACTAGTTCAGACTAGTAATTTAATAGTAATTTAGATGTAAATTATGTAGTCTAGAGAAGAGCATATCTTTTGTTTTGTTAGCATTCAGCACCAACTTAAGATCAGAAAGTGTCTTCTGCAGTACCAGAATTTGAAAATGCTTGGCCAATAGTAGGTGCAATGGAGTATAACACAGTATTCCATGGGGCATAACTCAACTAATATCTGTCTGAACGTTCCACTAGATGAAACAGAGCAGCCATGTACCTACCTTTCTCCAGTCCTTGTAGAAGTTCTTCCTAAACATTTCCTTGGTTGTGTACTCATGGTCCAGCATCTTAGCAAAGAACGTAGCTACCTCCTCTGCAGGGGCACTTAGTCTCAGGAGCTTACCTGGGGCATAGAAAGATTGAGCACATAAAATATGACTTGTCTTTCGGAGAGACTTGGTGATATCATCATATCAAAAATATAATCTAACCACCTAAACATAAAGTGTGAATCTATATGGACTCACTCACCATCGTAGAAAAACCTGACATGGCCAGGTAGGGGTTCGTATGGAGGAGCAAGAACAGGTCCCTTGTGTTCCAGAAACTTCCATTTGGAGCCATCAGTAGATCTCTCCTCCTCCCACCTAAAATGGATGGGTGACAAAATGTGTAGGAGAAAAATAACAAGTAAACAGTAGAAGGACTGTAGATTTTTGTATTTTTAGAGTACGCACAACCATTTAGTGATTGTATTTGTAGGAATCAACCCTCCCAAACATCTCACCATTTTGTGATTGTATCTGTAGGAATCAACCAATCCTCCCAAACATCTCACCATTTTGTGATTGTATCTGCAGGAATCAACCAATCCTCCCAAACATCTCACCATTTTGTGATTGTATCTGCAGGAATCAACCAATCCTCCCAAACATCTCACCATTTTGTGATTGTATCTGCAGGAATCAACCAATCCTCCCAAACATCTCACCATTTTGTGATTGTATCTGCAGGAATCAACCAATCCTCCCAAACATCTCACCATTTTGTGATTGTATCTGCAGGAATCAACCAATCCTCCCAAACATCTCACCATTTTGTGATTGTATCTGCAGGAATCAACCAATCCTCCCAAACATCTCATCATTTTGTGATTGTATCTGCAGGAATCAACCAATCCTCCCAAACATCTCACCATTTTGTGATTGTATCTGCAGGAATCAACCAATCCTCCCAAACATCTCACCATTTTGTGATTGTATCTGCAAGAATCAACCAATCCTCCCAAACATCTCACCATTTTGTGATTGTATCTGTAGGAATCAACCAATCCTCCCAAACATCTCACCATTTTGTGATTGTATCTGCAGGAACCAACCAATCCTCCCAAACATCTCACCAATTAGTGATTGTATCTGTAGGAATCAACCAATCCTCCCAAACATCTCACCATTTCCACTTCTCCTCTGTTTCCTTCTTGGCTTTCTTGCCATCCGCTCCAGCTTTCTTGTCTTTTGTCTTCTTCTTGGGTTTTATGTCCTGAACGAGACAAAAACGAGTGTGAACAAGGGTGAGGAAAGAGTGTCCAACCTCAGCTGAGAACCTCAACTCACCTCTTCCTCTTGTTTTCTCTTCTTGCCATTCTCTGTCTTGATCTTTTTGGGCTTGTATTCAAATCTGAACAAAATACAACCATCAGATGAAACATGATTTGTTTTATCTAGGTTTAATTTGATCACTTTCATTAAAAAAATGCATTAATGAACTATTTATATGCAGCGTACGTAATATTTATGTGTGAGTATGCACACATAAGTGTTAGTGTTTTTGTATTAGTTTCTAATCTGTTTGTCTTCCTGATTGGCTCAACAGGCATGGCTAACAAACCTTGGCATACTGCACCAAGAGTTAATGAGGAGCCTTAGACCATTGTGGATACTCACTCCTCCTCATCTCTCTCTCTCTTCAGAGTCTTGTTGTGTTTGGGAGAGGGGTACAAGCCGTTGTCCTCCTCTGGTTCACTCTTAATGGCAGGAGGGCTGGGGCTGTTCCACATCTCCCTGTAGGACACATTACAGTGTTAAAGGTGCAATCCATAGATATTCATAAAATGTACAGTATCTGCCTTCTACACCCATAGTTGTTTACACTACTACTTGTAGTTACAATTAAAAATAAAATAGAACAATCAATTCTATATTCCCATTTACCTCGCATGACCGTTTTCTTTCTCCTTCTTGGGCTTGCCTTCAACATGGGAGGATTTGACCTGCGAGAAACAGACAAACTGGCTGGGAATTGTAGTCTACTAGTAGAGTCACTGTGACATCTGAGATCTACCTTTTCTGATAGACCCTCTATACCCCTCAAACTCAACTGTGGACCTCAAAGCCAGTTCCACTGCATGTTTTCATTGTTCCCCTCTAATCACAAACATATTTAGACCTGGGACACCAGGTGGGCGCAATTAATTATCAGGTAGAATAGAAAAACAGCTGGCTCCGGACCTCATAGGGTCAGAGTTGAATAACCCTGCTCTATACGGAGAAAACAAACCTCTCTTTTCTCTCTGTCTTTCTCCTTCTGTTTCTCCCTGTGCCTGTCGACACTCCCGTCGCTGTGCTTCAACCTCTCCTTCTCCTTGTCTCTGTGCTTCTTCTCAGAGTGCTCCCTGTGTTCACTGAGAGATGGACAACACATGAGAGGTCAGGGGTTAGGGGTCAATGGACAAGGGTCAGACACAGGAAAGCTATACAAACACAAATTATTCAGGCCACAGAGAACTCCAATATTGAATACAGACTACAACACACAACCTGGATGAACACAGAACATATCAAAGAAGGCAAAGAAGTCAACGTAATAAAGACTTTTAAAATGTAGATTGCAAATGGAGGGCTTGTTTGTTTTGTCTACAGCTTTCTGTTTCACTGAATAGACTACGCAATTGACGCGGCAAGTAGCCTTGTAGTTTTTGAACTTTTGTAGGCTTTTTGAATGGTCTTCAATGGCAAAAAACATAGTGCAACAGTCTTCTGCGCAAAAACTTAATGAAAGGCATTTGATATAATATATTGATATAAGGTGCATTTGGAAAGTGTTCAGACCCCTTGACTTTTTCCACATTTTGTTACGTTATCGCCTTATTCTAAAATGCATTAAATAGTTTTTTCCCCCTCATCAAGCTACACACAATACCCCATAATGACAAAGCAAAAACATTTTTTTTATTTTTTATTTGCAAATGTATTAAAAGTAAAAAATGTGAAAATCACATTTACATAAGTTTTCAGACCCTTTATTCAGTACTTTGTTGAAGCACCTTTGGCAGCGATTACAACCTCGAGTCTTCTTGGGTATGATGCTACAAGCTTGGCACACCTGTATTTGGGGAGTTTCTCCCATTCTTCTCTGCAGATCCTCTCAACCTCTGTCAGGTTGGATGGGGAGCATCACTGCACATCTATTTTCAGGTCTCTCCAGAGATGTTCAATCAGGTTTTCATCAAGGATCTCTTTGTCCTATGCTCCGATCATCTTTCCCTCGATCCAGACTACCACCATGCTTCACCGTAGGGATGGTGCCAGGTTCCCTCCAGATGTGATGCTTAGCATTCAGGCCAAAGAGTTCAATCTTGGTTTCATCAAACCAGAGAATCTTGTTTCTCATGGTCTGAGAGTCCTTCAGGTGCCTTTTGGCAAACTCCAAGTGGGCTGTCATTTGCCTTTTACTGAGTAGTGGCTTCCATTTTGGCAACTCTACCATAAAAGCCTGATTGGTGGACTGCTGCAGAGATTGTTGTCCTTCTGGAAGGTTCTCCTATCTCCACAGAGGAACTCTGGAGTTCTGTCAGTGTGACCATCGGGTTCTTGGTCACCTCCCTGACAAAGGCCCTTCTCCCCCGATTGCTCAGTTTGGCTAGGCGTCCAGCTCTAGGAAGAGTCTTGGTGGTAACAAACTCCTTCCATTTAAGAATGATGGAGGCCACTGTGTTCTTAGGGACCTTCAATGCTGCAGAATTGTTTTGGTACCCTTCCCCAGATCTGTGCCTCGACACAATCCTATCTTAGACCTCTAAGGACAATTCCTTGGACCTCGTGGCTTGGTTTTTGCTCTGACCTGCACTGTCAACTGGGGGACCTTATATTGACAGGTGTGTGTCCAATCAATTGAATTTACCACAGGTGGACTCCAATCAAGTTGTAGAAACATCTCAAAGATTATCTATGGAAACAGGATGCACCTGAGCTTAATTTCGAGTCTCATAGCAAAGGGTCCGAATGCTTATGTAAATATGTATTATTTTAAATGTTTTGTATAAATTTGCAATTTTTTATTTATTTATTTATTTTAAAAATTAAACAAAAAAAATGTTTTCGCTTTGTCATTATGGGGTATTGTGTGTAGATTGATGAGGGGAAAAAACAACTTCATCAACTTAAGAATAAGGCTGTAACGTAACAAAATGTAGAAAAAGTCAAGGGGTCTGAATACATTCTGAATGCACTATATCTTATATGACCACGTTTTCATGAATTTGATTATATAATCCTCAAGCCCATTCAAAAGACCAGAGACATGAACAAGGAAGTACGACGTATGAAACGTGTGTCACGTTCCTGACCGGTTTTCTGTTATTTTGTATGTGTTTGACGGTCAGGGCGTGAGTTTGGGTGGGTAGTCTATGTTATGTGTTTCTATGTTTGTTAAAGGGTGACCTGATATGGCTCTCAATTAGAGGCAGGTGGTTTTCATTTCCTCTGATTGAGAGCCATATTAAGGTAGGTGTTTTCACATTGATTGTTGTGGGTGGTTGTCTCCTGTGTCTGTGTTTGTCGCACCATACGGGACTGTTTCGGTTTGTTTGTCCGTTCGTTCGTTTTGTGTAGTCATTTTTCCTGTTCGTGCGTTCTTCACGTTATATGTAAGTTCGTTAGTTCAGGTCTGTCTACATCGTTTATTTGTTATTTTGTTTAGTATCAAGTATAGTTCGTTTTTTGTCTTGTTTAAATAAATATCATGTCATTTCACAACGCTGCGTTTTGGTCGAATCCCTGCTCCTCCTCTTCGGATGAAGAGGAGGAGGAAATCCGTTACAGAACCACCCACCGAACCAGGACCAAGCAGTGTGAGTTCGAGCAGAGGCCAAATAATCAGGACTCATGGACTTGGGAGGAAGTATTGGAGGGAAAAGGACACTGGGCTCATATTGGGGAATATCGCCGCGCTCGTGAGGAGATGGAAGCAGCGAGAGCCCAGGAGCGGTGGTATGAGGAGGCAGCAAGGAGACGTGGCTGGAAGCCCGCGAAGAAACCCCAAAAATTTCTTGGGGGGGGGGGGGGGGCTAAGAGGTAGTGGGCCAAGGGCAGGTAGGAGACCTGCGCCCACTTCCCAGGCTAACCGTGGAGAGCGGGAGTACGGGCAGACACCGTGTTACGCAGTAGAGCGCATGGTGTCTCCTGTACGTGTTCATAGCCCGGTGCGGGTTATTCCACCTCCCCGCACTGGTAGGGCTAGATTGAGTATTGAGCCGGATGTCATGAAGCCGGCCCTACATATCTGGCCACCAGTACGTCTCCTCGGGCCGGCTTACCACCAGTGCCTACACCACGCACCAGGCTTCCAGTGCGTTTCCAGAGCCCTGTTCCTCCTCCACGCACTCTCCCTATGGTGCGTGTCTCCAGCCCAGTGCCTCCAGTTCCGGCACCACGCACTAAGCCACCTGTGCGTCTCCAGAGCCCTGTACACACTGTTCCTGCTCCCCGCACTAGCCTGAAGGTGCGTGTCCTTAGCCCGGTGCCTCCAGTTCCGGCACCACGCACCAGGCCTACAGTGCGCCTCATCCGGCCAGAGCCATCCGTCTGCACAATGCCATCTGAGCCATCCGTCTGCCCAGTGCCATCTGAGCCATCCGTCTCCCCAGCGCCATCTGAGCCATCCGTCTCCCCAGCGCCATCTGAGCCATCCGTCTCCCCAGCGCCATCTGAGCCATCCGTCTGCCCAGTGCCGTCTGAGCCATCCGTCTGTCCCGAGCCATTAGAGCCGCCCGTCTGTCCCGAGCCGTCAGAGCCGTTAGTCAGTCAGGAGCCGCTAGAGCCATTCGTCAGTCAGGATCTGCCAGAGCCGCCAACCAGACAGGATCTGCCAGAGCCGCCAACCAGACAGGATCTGCCAGAGCCGCCAACCAGACAGGATCTGCCAGAGCCGCCAACCAGACAGGATCTGCCAGAGCCGCCAACCAGACAGGATCTGCCAGAGCCGCCAACCAGACAGGATCTGCCAGAGCCGTCAGCGAGCCATGAGCGTCCAGAGCCGTCAGCGAGCCATGAGCGTCCAGAGCCGTCAGCGAGCCATGAGCGTCCAGAGCCGTCAGCCAGCCATGAGCGTCCAGAGCCGTCAGCCAGCCATGAGCGTCCAGAGCCGTCAGCCAGCCATGAGCGTCCAGAGCCGTCAGCCAGCCATGAGCGTCCAGAGCCGTCAGCCAGCCATGAGCGTCCAGAGCCGTCAGCCAGCCATGAGCGTCCAGAGCCGTCAGCCAGCCATGAGCGTCCAGAGCCGTCAGCCAGCCATGAGCGTCCAGAGCCGTCAGCCAGCCATGAGCGTCCAGAGCCGTCAGCTAGCCATGAGCGTCCAGAGCCGTCAGCCAGTCATGAGCTGCCCCTCAGCCCAGAGCTGCCATTTATCCAGAACTGCCCCTCAGTCCAGAGCTGTCTCTCTGTCCGGAGCTGCCCTTCAGTCCGGAGTTGCCCCTCTATCCTGAGCTACCTCTCTATCCTGACCTACCTCTCTGTCCTGAGCTATATCTCTGTCCTGAGCTACCTTATCCCGGTGCTGCCCCTTGTCCCGGTGCTGCCCCTTATCTTAAGGTTACCAGTTAAATTAAGTGGGTGTAAAATGAGGGTGGTCATTCTAAGGGGGAGACGTAAGCTGGGATTGACTATGGTGGGGTGGGGACCTCGCCCAGAGCCTGAGCCACCACCGTGGTCAGACGCCCACCCAGACCCTCCCCTAGACTTTTGGTGGTGCGTTCGGAGTACGCACCTTGAGGGGGGGGTTATGTCACGTTCCTGACCGGTTTTCTGTTATTTTGTATGTGTTTGACGGTCAGGGCGTGAGTTTGGGTGGGTAGTCTATGTTATGTGTTTCTATGTTTGTTAAAGGGTGACCTGATATGGCTCTCAATTAGAGGCAGGTGGTTTTCATTTCCTCTGATTGAGAGCCATATTAAGGTAGGTGTTTTCACATTGATTGTTGTGGGTGGTTGTCTCCTGTGTCTGTGTTTGTCGCACCATACGGGACTGTTTCGGTTTGTTTGTCCGTTCGTTCGTTTTGTGTAGTCATTTTTCCTGTTCGTGCGTTCTTCACGTTATATGTAAGTTCGTTAGTTCAGGTCTGTCTACATCGTTTATTTGTTATTTTGTTTAGTATCAAGTATAGTTCGTTTTTTGTCTTGTTTAAATAAATATCATGTCATTTCACAACGCTGCGTTTTGGTCGAATCCCTGCTCCTCCTCTTCGGATGAAGAGGAGGAGGAAATCCGTTACAACGTGTCACTTGCACACAGTATTCCTGACTGAAACCATAGCCATTCTTTGTCACAGACAACATTCAAACTCTCTCTCTGACAAATTTCCCAAGGTATTTGCTATAAATTATAATGTGTTCTCAGTGAACTTACATAGACACATATGAGCTAAAAAAAATACACAAATCCCAGTTATCCTCAAAAACTCTTAAAAGCATGCTTTTCTTTATCTAGCATTACTGCCCAGACATAACCTCAAAAGCATAAGACCCACATTGTGCCAAATATCAATTGGAAAATGTTTTCATAACAAGTACAAGTGGGAACACTTTGTTTCAGAGAGGGTACTCATGCCTATGGATGTTAGCAGAGAGCGAGAGAGCGAGAGAGGGGGGTAGTGAGAGAGAGGGGCGGTAGAGAGAGGGGGGGGGGGTAGAGAGAGGGAGAGAGAGAGAGAGAGAGGGGGGTAGAGAGAAAGGGAGAAAGAGAAAGAGAGAGAAGGGGTAGGGAAAGAGGGAGATTGAGATAAAGTAATTTCTGTGAAAATCATGCATTGATGTCCTAGATGTCCTAGAGAACTAGGTAGAAGACATACAGTACCTTCAAAAAGTATATCCCCTGACTTATTCCACATTTTGTTGTGTTACAGCCTGAATTAAATATCACCCATCTACACACAATACCCCATAATAACAAAGTGAAAACATGTTTTTAGAAATGTTAGCAAATTTATTGAAAATTAAAGACAGAAATATATCATTTACATTAGGATTCACACCCCTGAGTCAATACTTTACTTTGCAATACCTTTGGCGGTGATTACAGCTGTGAGTATTTTTGGGTAAGTCTCTAAGAGCTTTGTCAACATGGATTGTACAATATTTGCCCATTATTCTTTCTAAAATTATTCAAGCTCTGTCAAGTTGATTGTTGATCATTGTTAGACTGCCATTTTCAAGTCTTCCCATAGATTTTCATGCCGATTTATGTCAAAACTGTAACTACGTCAGAAACAATAAATGTCATATTGATAAGCAACTCCGGTGTAGATTTGGCCTTGTGTTTTAGGTTATTGTCCTGCTGAAAGATGAATTAGTCTCCCAGTCTGTTGGAAAGCAGACTGAACCAGGTTTTCCTCTAGGATTTTGACTGTGCTTATAGCTGTATGTTTCTTTTTATCCCCAAAAACACTCCCTAGTCCTTTCCGATGACAAGCATACCCATAGCATGATGCAGCCACCACCATGCATGAAAATATGAAGACTGGCACTCAGTGATGTATTGTGTTGGATTTGCCCCAAACATAACACTTTGTATTCAGGGCAAAAAGTAAATTTCTTTGCTATATATTTTGCAGTATTACTTAAGTGCCTTCTTGCAAACAGGATGCATGTTTTGGAATATTTTTATTCTGTACAGGTTTCCTTCTTTTCATTCTATAATTTAGGTTAGTATTGTGGAGTAACTACAATGTTGTTGATCCATCCTCAGTTTTCTCATATCACAACCATTAAACTCTGTGTTTTAAAATCACCATTGGCTCATGGTGAAATCCCTGAGCAGTGTCCTTCCTCTCTGAGTTAGGAAAGACGCCTCTATCTTTGTAGTGACTGGGTGTATTGATACACCACCCAAAGCTTAATGAATAACTTCACCATGCTCAAAGGGATATTCAGCATCTGCTTTTTAACATTTTTACACATCTACTAATCGGTGCCCTTCTTTGCGAGGCATTGAAAAACCTCCCTGGTCTTTGTGATTGAACCTGTGCTTGAAATTCACAATTCGATTGAGGAACCTTACAGTTAAATGTATGTGTGGGGTAGAGATGAGGCAGTCACTGCCATAACAAGTGTAGATCAGTGACTCAGAAGAAAGCCATTAAGAGGGTTTGTGCTCAGGCTATAATGAAAGAAGGCAGGTGCGTGGGAGAGAATATACCTGTAGAGTTAAAAAAGTACTCACACTCAAAACCACGAAAAGGAATTACCCAAGGAGGCCGATGCAAAAATAATATAATTCATTTAATCCATGCTTGAAAGAATACAATACCACACTGCCAGGTCTCTGACCTTCTCCCTATAGGCTGTCTCATCGTTGTCGATGATCAGGCCTACCAGTGTTGTGTTGTCGGCAAACTTAATGATGGTGTTGGAGTCGTGCTTGGCCACGCAGTCGTGTGTGAACAGGGAGTACAGGAAGGGACTAAGCACCCACCCCTGAGGAGCCCCCGTGTTGAGAATCAGCATGGCAGTTGTTGCCTACTCTTACCACATGGGGGCGGCCCGTTAGGAAGTCCAGGATCCAGTTGCAGAGGGAGGTGTTTAGTTCCAGGGTCCTTAGCTTAGTGATGAGCTTCGTGGGCACTATGGAGTTGAACGCTAAGCTGTAGTTAATGAACAGCATTCTCAGATAGGTATTCCTTTTGTCCTTTTGTTCATCAGCACTGATGAAGGCATAAGGCCGAAACGTATGCTCCGTTTCTTTTTTTCTTTTTTTAGCACCTTGCACTTTCACTTTTAGTATTCTTTCGAGCATGGATTAAATTAATTATATTATTTAGTACTTTGAGTACTGTTTGTTCAGTGACACACAATCTCAATATAATCAATTTTAAATTCAGGCTGTAACTCAACATAATGTGGAAAAAGTCAAGGGGTGTGAATAGTTTCTGAACCAGTGGAGGCTCTCAGAGGAATATAAATAGTTATCCTTTTTAAAACTAGACTAAATATATTCACGTCACCAAATAATTGAATAAAACACTTCATTTTGCAATGAAGCTCTACAGTAGCCTCAACAGCACTCTGTAGGGTAGCACCATGGTGTAGCCGGAGGACAGCTAGTTTCCGTTCTGCTCTGGGTACATTGACTTCAATACAAAACCTTGAAGGCTTGTGGTTCTGACCCTCTTCCATAGACTTACACAGTAATTATGACAACTTCCGGAGGACGTCCTCCAACCTATCAGAGCGCTTGCAGCATAAATTGACATGTTGTCCACCGAATCAAAGGATCAGAGAATTAATCTATTACTGAATGCATAAGCTACAGCTAGCTAGCACTGCAGTGCATAACATGTGGTGAGTAGTTGACTCAAAGAGAAAGACAATAGCTGAACAGTTTTTAACAAATTCATTTCTTAAAAAATTAAGGAGAAGCAGCTACCTAAAGTAGCCATATTTCATTGTATTTTTTCCCCCCACATTCACTTACTTAGCTAAACAATACATCTCAAAATAGCCTGCGGGTAGGGGTGTTGGGCCAGTAACCGAAAGGTTGCTGGATCGAATCCCCGAGCTGACAAGATAAAAATCTGTCGTTCTGCTCCTGAGCAAGGCAGTTAACCCACTGTTCCCCGGGTGCCGATGACGTTGATGTCGATTAAGGCAGCCACCGCACCCACCTCTCTGAAAACACATTTCAGTTGAATGCATTCAGTTGTATAACTGACTAGGTATCCCCCTTTCCCATCTAGCTAGTTTAGCCTACTCAAACACCCGGCTCAAACAGAGAGGCATGCTATGTTAGCTAGCTGGCTATGACTATCCAACACTGGAACTCTTCCAATTCAAAGTAAGCTTTTGATTTTATAAATGTATTGCCACTGGGGCCCGACGGTGTAACTGCTAAATTGCTTGCTGTACACTGTACTGCGTGATTGTAGTGGGTTAGTTCTAGTAGCTATGTTGATTATGTCATTAGCTAATATAGTGACAATTATGTAGGTTGTGTGTAGCGGTTAGCATTCATGAAGGTTTGGCTTGTTAATTTTTGTCACAGACTGGTGATGTGAAGGGCACTGAAGTCCACAACCGAAGGGAAAAGGTGAGAGGAAGAGAGAGCATAGATGCGATAAGGAATTATACAACAATCAAAGGGATCATGCTGTTTGTATGTGGCTGCTATGAAAGTAAACCGTGTTTGAGTGTGATCAGGGGCGTATTCATTCTGCCGATTCTGTTGAAAAACGTTTCTCAAATGGAACGAAACAGGGATAAACATAACTGAATTTGTACAATAGAAACTTTGGTTTGGAGCTCTTGGACTAATGATTACACCCTAGATCAGCTAGATGCTGGCAAGAGTGTGCAAGGCAGTATTGAATGTGTCAATGTCTGTCACCTTGATTACTCAAAAATAAATTGACCTGTGTTGTAAACTTTCATTCATAGGCTAAGTTGTAGCAACCTCATGATGAATGTAGAGAAATTTTTGTATCATGTAGTAGCCTAAGCTTATCGATGTTACACTGAGCTGGGTGAATGGAATATGAATGATATTCATCCAATATGCTGTAATAAGGCCATGCTCATAAAACAAAAATGTCCTCCCTCATCTTAAATGGCACCGACCGCCACTGTTCTGAAGGCATAGTACAACAGCACAGAGACAGCATAGGGGCAGCATAATAAATTAAGATATCCTGTTGAATGATGTAATGTGGTGTTGTCTTATGGTCTTGTACAACACAAAGTTATGGTCAGCAATGCCAGTATACTCAGAACTCTCCCACAGACCAAATGAAAAGGGAAATGAGAAGGAATGAGAGATGGAGAACAAGACGGAAAGACTTCTGAGAAACCCTCAGCGGGATGGAGATGACTGGCAAAAGGAAGGAAAAAGAGAGAGAGACAAAGAGAGGAGGGGAGAGGGAACATACCTGCTGCTGTGCTTGGCTTTATCTCTCTCCTTGTCTTTCTTGTGTTCTTTGCGCCTGTGTTCTTTGTGCTTGTCCTTGTGTTTGTGAGCGTCTGGGACAAAGTTAGAGATTGACTTGCTTAGTAGAGATCCCCCAGACAATAGGAACTGTAACAGCACAGTGTAATCTGAGCATTTTGTGGCCCTCGGTGGCCCAGTGTATGGATAAGCTCATGTCTTCACCGTCACATAGTAATGAATACAAACTGCAGGTTCAACAAATAGAATCACTTCTCATACCGCAAGGGTGTTCAATATTAAACATCAAACAGCCCCTAACCCAGCCTATTTAGTGCCACATTTTCTTTCAAATTAGTTGGCTGGATTATTAAGTTACTGTGTAGTTACTTTGTAATTACACCACAATTAAAAGCTTAAACGGTATCGTACCATTTAATGTGAAGAATGACCTGTAAAATCAAGTACGTAAACAAGACTGGGTAATTGAAAGTCAAAACCCCCCTTGCATATCTCTCCCTACCTGTCTAAACTCAGAATGAGATCCCACAGGGAGTGTCAAAGAGAAACAAAGTGGGTCCAGGGGAGTGGGGATGGGAGGGAGGTTCACACATCTAGGTGGGTCTACTTTCCTACAACGGAGGCTGCATATCTCTGTTATTAGACCAAAACATGAGAGATCCATACTGCTGCTGCCCTGTCTCAACACGCACCCCAGACATCTAGACCTGAACCACCCGCACACACAGGCCTGCATGTTCTCTGTTGATAGAAACATCACAACTGGCTGGGTCTTGTGAAACACACGTTGAACTCACATGTAACCCTAGACCTAAGGTCAGTGGTGTAGTGGAGGGTAAACGCATACAACGTTGTTTACGCACCTTTTTTTATTTTGGGTGAGCGTTTACACACCTTTTTTTTTTATTTTGGGTGAGCGTTTACACACCTTTTGTGGAAAAATGCATTGAAAGTATAGGGAGCGTTACCTCTGTAATCCAGTCTTGCAATCAGCATTTACCCACCATTTTTTTTACCACTACATCACTGTCTAAGGTAAAATCTTAAATCTGAGGTCTTCAACCTTTTCTTGACCAGGGACACCCGGCTAGGCAAACAGGCGACCCAGGGACCCCCATCATATGTCTTATCTTGAAGTAAATTATAGTGGCAAGAAGTAATCGAAAATGTACAATTAATAGTTTTTAATTGTTTTGACCTTCCCACATAATTGGAAGAGGAAGTGTACAAGTCAAGAAAGCTTACCAGCAGCCAGTGGCACTTTTCAAAGCGGGTGCTTTTTCAAAGCCTATGTCAGATACTCCAGTGAGTGTAATTAGCTCAATATTAGGAGAAGAGAAATAAAGTTGACATAATAACTAATATATTCTCCTATTTTCTACTGTAGGTTTGTAATTCAAAATGTATTTATTCTGTTGTTGCAAGCGATATTCATGAAAACATTTCAATAAAAACATGTATTTTCGCAGACCCTCTGCAGTACCATGGCGAACTCCTAGGGGGCCACAGACCCCAGGTTGAATACCCCTGTCTTAAATGATAGGATACCCTTTTCCTCTAGTGATGCACAATAGTCTATGTGTCGCTGGTGAGAAGTAGTGCACTAGATTAAGAATAACAGGTTATAATTTGAGACGGTCTATGATTCCTCAATAAGTAAAATTTGGGCCATCTCTTTTGGGTGACTGTCATTTTTTTAAATCCCCCCTGAACAAAAGTGGGAAAAACTTCCAATTAGTGGTGGCTTTGTCAGAAGGGTGGGCCCACATAACTGTCAGTCTTGAGCTTGAACGTCACCTTGTGGCGTCCCTCTGTCATGGCAGTTAAATAACGGGTAGGGGGTTATTGTCATAGGAAACAATAATATGCTCCCACTACTATATCTCTGTCCCATTTCCATGACTGTTTAATTATAAAACTAATGAAATGTTGAGTTGTCAAAGGTGTGTGCACTTGATTCACCCCCTCCTCCCCCCTTTTTAAATATATGTTATTACAGTATTATTGTGCTGGCAGAATTCCAGTATAATTTCTAAAAACCATGCCCAAAGTTGACTAACAAATGCAACAAGCTATAACAACATTTAAAACATATATTTGTAATAAAGCAACTATCTTTGACAGATGAAATGTAGTGGCAGTAATGTCTGCAGCGATTGTACCAGGAGCCATGGGGTGGGAGAGGCCGATGAACTCCCAGCTCTAGCCTCCATATCACCGCCAACTGTTCTATCAGTGCTCGGCGCACTGGCTGCTAGACAGAGAAAAAGAAAATGGCGCAGAGACTAAGTCCTAAACCCCCATTTCACTACTTTCGGCTCAAAAATTATACATTGTTGCACCACAACATAAACAAACAATGGTCTATTTGAGAAACACGGTGTAAAGTGCTGCCAGAATTTACCCTCAGATCGCAATATTATATATCGAAAGGGTAATTTTGAGGCCCTCTTTTTGAACAATAGACACAAGAGAGTGGAGGAGAAGGGACTTAGTCTCTGGGACGCCATTTCTGTCCTTTAAAAACTAACAGGAGTAGACGAATGAAGATCACAAGCAAAACCATGATCAATAATTTTTTTGCCGTTAAAAACAACTTACCATTGGCTCGAGACCCAGAATTGACCTGCAAAATTTTAAAAATATATTAAATTAATGTTTATATTTTCTGAATGCCGGTAGAAAGGAGAATGTCAAGTTTCATACAGGGAAATATGAGAAATTCTACACAAAGCCCAGCGATCGCTTGTGATATTTATAACAAAGTTGCTACTTGAAAGACAACTAATGCAACTTGTTAACATTGCATGGACACAATCGATAGGCTATCACATTAATGTAATTTTATCATTATCTAGTCAACCAAACCAACTGTCACATAATGCAAATAACCAGCTACCTACATCTCGTTCAGCATAATAACACTACCTGCGAGTCTCTTTCACCGTGATCCCCGCTCATTGTCTTGTAAAGCCAAATGCACAAGTCAGAGATGCCCAAGGTAAGAAGATGAGGTTGACAGAGTAGTCTGGATAGACTGTGGAATGGAGTCGTTGCGCACCGGGCTAAGTCCGAATTCTCTGCAACTGCGCATGCTCGAATTTAAATAATGAAAAATAAATGTTTCTACTGTCCTGCATGGTTCCTCCCTACAATAGTTAAAGTTCCCTGATTTGTCGAAAAATCTCTCTATGGTAGATTAACAGTAGGATATAGACTATAGAAAATACGTTGTTGTCAAACTGCACTTTTAAAAGAGGACAGCATTCAGTCCTAACAAAATATTGTAAAATGGAACAATTCATGCAGCCATGTAGGCCACTTGTGTGTGAACTTCTTTCACAGAATGTCAGTTCAACACATAAAACAAGGACAATTAAGTAGCAGAACATTTTAATAAGTTTCACAACATAATTATACAATTGAGACACCTTCAATTATCAGTCTTCACATGATTAATCCAGCATAATTGTTTAAAAACAAAACACATTCACACGCGCACAAACACACACTAGCTACAACCTCACATGATAGCTGGGACAAAACATCAACATAATTATTTTCAAACAATTATCTGTACATGGTTATTTTCTCCATTGAGAATTCATAATCGGGGAGAAAATAAACTCATTGAATGATTGACAGAAAAACACATTTACAGTTCACAGGGTTTCACTACTGTGGTCATTTAGACTTCCTTCTCTTAGCCTGGGTAGGACTGGCACCGGTTTCTGAAAGGACACAGGAAAGAGGGAGAGGGGGACAAGTTTGAGACGACAAAGAACTTTAAAATAACAATTTAAGCTATGCAAGAGTAAATTGTGTGAGAGAGTGTATGCCCTCAGTGGGAGGTGTGTGTACTGTATACATGTGCCTGTGTGTACCTTTAGCAGCAACCATAGCGCTGGCTCCAGGCCTGGCTGGTCTCTTCCTCTGCACGCCGTCTGCCACCGTTTCCTCCTCCACCTCCTTTTCAGCCCGCGAGCTCCGTCTGCTGGGACCTTTCGGCTTCTCCACAGCAGCCCTGATAGATTCCCAACAGCAAACAGACCAGGGGAGAAAGAGAAAAGGACAGGTCATTTACAGAGATAATAATAAAAATAGTAACTCTACAGTAGCTACTCAGTGAAAGTTCAGTTGGGAAAACCGCTTCGGGAATGGGCTGTTTTCCCTCATCTACCACAGACACTGTCGTCCGTCTTCACCCCAAACAGTATCCGATAGATAACAAAATGGTGAACACGACAGGGCTGCTTGCGTGCATCCTGGCAGCACTCATGCATGTAAATACATACCTTGGGACTAAGTTGACGGGAGTCTTTCTTTTCTTTGCCCATCTGTGATAGAAGTGGAAAAACAGCGGTAAACTAAAACTGTGATGCTGAACAAACATGGTTTTAAGTCCACCAACATACTCTTAATGATTATAATTATCACCAGCAAATATAAATCAGATATGGCCATATTCATATTGTAAACACAAGATCTTATGGAGTGGTAGTGCTTGAGTTGTCTTTTGACATGCATTAAGTTTGGATATAGTTTGCATGCTAAGCATACATACCAAGTGATGAGGCCACGTGGCTCATTGGGTTTCGCCATGTACCCCCCTGCCCTGGCCAACCAAATAAACTCCCTGAGTTTCAGTAGAGTTACAAATGTCTAAGCATTTCTGTTTACAAACATGGATGGCACTTACAGCAGACTAGGCCAAGTACTAAATACTCATGTTAACCTTAAAAGGCAATGGAATATCCCAATCACCCCTGGCATGAAAAGTATTTAATTATTAAAAAGAACAGGGTTACATTTTGTTCATTTGAAATCGGTTTTGATAACCTCACCCTTGCTCGGTTACTGTGGCAACTTCTGCTGTAGAGGGAAAAAAACAAAAAAAAGGTTACTAAATATCACAGCAAAGGCCATATTATGTTCACAGCATACAGGGTATCATATAAAGCAGTGTTACCCCTATGTGCATTTAGCAGCAGCGCACCAACACTGTCAAATCGTGGCAGCCCCAAAAAATTAAGTAATGTTTTATAGGGGGGTATGTAGAAAAGATAACGGAGCAATATTTTTAAACAAGATCTTTGAGAACTAATAATCACCCCCCAAAAAAAATTGACAGTCAGGGAGAATCTTAAATTCCAATAATGTCATGGCATTGACTTTGTTATAATGCTTGAGTCACTCAAATAACATAAGAACAAGGCCTCAGCCATGGTAAAACGTGTATAATTGTAGGAAATTAGCTTTAAAAACGGTGAAATGTCTCTGCGGCCAAGAGAAGGGCCTATAAAAACCGCACCATTGGCCACGCCCAAACATATGGCACATGACATTAAGATCATAATGAATAAGGTTATTTGGACAGATTCTAGAGCAGTGTTAGCCTGGTTGCCAGTCTGTTTAGCTAACATTCCACTCCCTGAACTTCAAGGCAAAACTGATCCTAGATCAGCACAGCCTGCATGAATAACTTGCTCTATTACTTGCTCTAACACATTTACATTTTATGATTCCCTCATAATATATCGCAATCTTTGCTTACGTTATGGATGTTCCCATCCGTCCTCTGTTAACAATATGCCATATCATGTCATTACCATGGCCGGAGCATTAACCATTTTGTTACAGATAAGTTAGTGTGACAGTGCTTACCAGTCTTCTCCGTAGCAGCAGGCTCCTCTTGCTGTAGAGGTTCAGGTTGGACTGACACTGGGAGAAAGGACATGGTGGAGGTTATTATTATCAGTCGAAGTTTGACATGTGGGGGATAAGTCACTCAATCATTGATTGATTTATCCATCAATATGTACCTGGGGTGTTGCCTGCAAGTGCTGGGGGCTCTAGTGGGGCTGGCTGGCTGGGAGGCTCCATGGCTGTGGGGGCAGGCTGAGCCCCAGTAGGGGTAGGGGCCACTAGGGAGGATATGGCTGGGGAGGGACCGGGGGGGTTGGGGGGTCCAGGGGCGGCAGCAACAGGAGAGGTGGATGTGGATGGACTTGGGACTGAGGCTGAAGAAGGAGCAGGGAGAGACGTAGCAGGGGTAGGAACAGGGGCAGTAGTAGAGGTTCGGGTGGTGACAGGTACTGATACTGGGGGAGGGGTGGTAGTAGTAGAGGCAGGAAGACAGGACTGGGCTGGTGCAGCAGATTGAGCAAGGACAGGAGTTGGCGCTGATACTGGAGGAGTGGTGACTTTCAGAGGAACAGCAGCAGCTGTGGTCCGAGTCTGTGCTCCAGACACTGTGGTCCGTGTCTGTGCTCCAGACACTGTGGTCCGAGTCTGGATGACAGATGCAGGGGGTGGAGGGAAGGCGTGAGGGGGCACTGCCCAGTTCGGCCCCCTCTGGGGCTGGGAAGTCCCCTCTAAAGGTTGGGCAGCCCGTGCTTCAGCAACCTGCTGGTAGTCTGGTCGATTACCCACTGGTGGTGCAGAGCCAGGAGCCTGGGCAGGCTTTCCCTCGGCAGGCTTTCCCTGGGCAAGCTTTCCCTGGGCAGGCAAGGGGGGGGACATAGGGCTCTTCCGGGCGCTGGCTGGGACACCAGGACTGGAGCATGGAGGAGGGGACGCTAGGGGCTGTTGGACGGAAGACGAGGCAGACGCCAAGGCTGTGGGAGAGAGGCTGGGATGGGGGGATGGCTGCCCAACTGGTGGGCTCAATTTCTGGCCAGGGGGCGCCTCACCCGGGGTCTCCGACTTGGGAGTGCCAGGCTTTTGCTGCTGAGGTCGAGGCAGAGTACTAACAGGGACAGGGGAAGCACGTCTAGTGGCCATCTGGACCTGCCCAACTAGCGTTCGGGCAGGCTGGTAGCTAGCCACACTGACCACAGCAGCCTGAGTCGAGGCCGGGGCTTGGGCCTGGGTTGGAGCAGCAGTGAGCTGGATGTTAGTGGTGGACACCTGTATGGGCTTTACCATGGTGACCGGCTGGGACACTACCGTGGCGTTGGGGGCCACAGACACTGTAGGGATGTGGAAGATGGGAGTACCGGTGTTAAACACAGGAGTGGTGATAAACTGGGTGTGGGGGCCACGGGTCTGCTGGCTGGACTGCTGGGGTCTGATGTTCTTTTTGGGCATTGCCACCATAGCGGAGATGACACCTGGGGGGGCCTGGGGGGTGGGAGCTGGGGTGTAACTGATCTGGTTGGGGAAGATGGTGGCAGATGATGCAGGGATCTGCAGGACAGTGGGGATATTGGTCGAGGGTTTAGGGCTGGGGGTTGGTTTGGGGCCAACGGCAGGGTTTGGGTTAGGTTTGGGGCTAATGGCAGGGTTTGGGTTAGGTTTGGGGCTGGGGGTTGGTTTGGGGCTAATGGCAGGGTTTGGGTTAGGTTTGGGGCTGGGGGTTGGTTTGGGGCTAATGGCAGGGTTTGGGTTAGGTTTGGGACTGGGGGTTGGTTTGGGGCTAATGGCAGGGTTTGGGTTAGGTTTGGGGCTGGAGGTAATGTTGGGGAGGGGACTACTGTGACTGACGCTGGCACCCACACTGACGCTAAAACTAGGAGTAGGGTTTAGAGTAGGGCCGTGGGTAATGGTAGGGTTTAAGTTAGGGCTAGGGGTGCTAGGCTTGGCGCTGGGGCTAGAGTTAGAGTTGACGTTGGGGCTGTCAGTTTGGTTAAGATTGGGGCTAGGGCCGGGATTAGCATTCAGATTGGTATTTGCATTGCGCTGCAGGTTAGGATTACCGACTGGATTTGGGAGTTTTGGGCTGGGGGTTGAGCTAGGCTTGGGGTTAGCTTCTGGCTCGTTCACAGCAGCAGTAGTAGCAACAGTGGTAGCCCCCGCATTCGAGCTCTGAAAAACACTGGTTAGGTTCTCTGAAACTATGGAGGCTTTAGAGCTCTCCTTGCAGGCAGCATCCCCAGCTGGAGCAATCAGAGTGGGCCTGGGATGCACGCTGGGGGTGGCTGCGTTATCCAGCAGCTGGTTAAGAGAAGGAGAGGCCTCAGATCCAGACACCTGCTGAGGAGTGCTCTGTACAGGCTGCCTCTCCACTATCGCCACTGTCTGCTCCAGCCCAGCTTTAGCCTCCTGAGGAGTGGCTACACGGGGGCTAGCCATCCGTGGGGCGGAGAGCTCCCTCAGAGGCTGGGGCATCTGCCGGTGCTCTACACCTGCCATTCCCTGCCCTTCCCTGGGCATCTCAGCTGGGTTACCCTGCATCACCTGGAAGGGGGTCTGGATCTGCTGGGGCTCCAGGCCCACCCCCGCCACTGGTGGGAGAGTGACTGGGCTAGGAGGCACCGGGGTGGGGCTCAGCATCATGGTCTGCCCTGTCTGGGGGTTGACCATTTGTTGCTGGTGAGAAGGGGATGTGAGGGTGATTTTGGTCCACTTCTGCCTCCCTGAGCTGGGGTTAGTGACTTTGCGGCTGGAGGCAGGGCTGGATCTGCGGCCGTTACTGGGATTGGCCCTTTTAGCCTGACCTCCTCCAGGCTGCTTGTCCGGTTTGCCCTGGCCCGAGTTGGCAGCTCCACTGCCTGTAGGGAAAGACTGCTGACCGTTGTTAGAGTTACCTACACCACTTCCGTTGTTGCTGGGCAGAGTTAGGCTGGGAGGGGCCTGCCCTATGGCTTTGAGAGTGGTGGGGTTGAGCCCACCCTGCTGGTCAAAGCCCCGGCTAAGGTTGGGCTGCCTGGGGGGCAGAGGGATGTTGATTTTGGGGGGGAACAGGCCTGCGATGGAGGCATTCAGCCTCTCAGGGGAGAGGTTGATCTCAGAGGGCTCAGTGCTGGGAGGACGATTGGTTGGGGTGAGAGGATGGTGGTAGGGCCTGGGACTGGCTCGGTTGGGTGTTTTGGGCCTGGAGCTCTGGGAAGTTGTGGGGACATTAGGGAAGTGGAGGCCTGGCATGGGGCCACCCTGCTGGGGCTGAGGGGGCATCTGCTGCTGGGGGCTGGCTCCAGGGTGCTGGGGCGAGGGGCCTGGGCCTTGCTTCATCATGTGGGTATTGGGGCCCTGGTTCACCAACATCTGTTGGGCCCCGTTCCCAGGCGGCATCCCCATCTCCTGGCCCCCGGGTCTGTCTTGCAGGGAGTTGGCTGCTCCAGGGGACTCCTCAGCCCCAGTACCCTGCCCTGCCTCGGGGTGAGACATCCTTCTGGCTGCCCCAGCCATCTACATAGGTAGAGCAAGAGAATACTTTATTTATACACACAGAGGAATTCATTAGTCCACACAGACAAATTCAACAAGCATAGAACATTCACAAGACGATAACAATAAATATGATATATAAAAATGTTAAACATCCAGATAGTGTGTCCAACCTGTGGATTGACGATGAGGGGCATCCCTCTGGGTTTGTCTGGAGAGGGAGGCACTCCTCCGTGCCCCTGGAGGTTGATCATGACAGGCATGTTGCCCTGTTGGGACCCGGGTATCCTCTGGGCCTCCCCGGGATTCAACATGCCCCTGGGGGGGTGCTGCCCGCCTGGAGGGAGGGGCATCCGGCTCTTAGCCTGCTCCTGCTGCATCTTCATGATCATCAGCATCTGCTGCTTTAACACAAGGAACCAATTATCTAGATTATCCATAGACCAAATGGAAAATGTGTCTTTTTACCACATACACAAACGCAAGGCTGGAAGCAGCAAGTACACATTGGCAGTAGATTATACCTGCTGTTGCTGCTGCTGCTGTAGCTGATGAGGGTGCATCTGTGGCTGGACTTGAGTCGGACCCTGAGCTCCAGCCACCCCCTGCTGCTGTCCAGCAGGAACCTGCAGTCCCTGCATCTGCTGCTGTTGTAGTTGTTGCATTTGCTGTTGTTGCAGCTGTTGCATTTGCTGTTGTTGCATATGCTGCATTTGATGCTGTTGTTGTTGCTGCTGCTGCTGTTGTTGTTGCTGCTGCTGTTGTTGCTGCTGCTGTTGTTGTTGCTGCTGCTGTTGTTGCTGCTGCTGTTGTTGCTGCTGTTGCTGCTGTTGTTGCTGCTGTTGCTGCTGTTGTTGCTGCTGTTGTTGCTGCTGCTGTTGTTGCTGCTGCTGTTGTTGCTGCTGTTGTTGTTGTTGTTGTTGCTGCTGTTGCTGCTGCTGCATGAACTGCATGGGCACCTGCTGTAGGACTCTCTGGTCTCCAGGCTGACCTGGGAAACCTGACATGAGCAAAAAGGAGTGATCGAAAGCCAATCAACTATATAGAACAGTGTGAGTAAGCAAACCAAGAAGCATTCAAATTGCATACCTGCAGGCCTGTTGAAGTCTGAGAGTTTGGGTCCGGAAGGGTCCATGCCCACTCCCTGTTCCCCACTCAGCCCTGGCAGCTCCGGGTCCTCCAGGCCAGCCCCCACATCCAGACCCCTGAGGAGAGAAGAATACCTCAATGACAAACCATGTCCAATAACAAATACCTTGTGCAAATATATACTTAACAAAAATATAAAATGCAACAATTTCAAAGATTTGTGAATTATAGTTCATATAAGGAAATCGATCAATTGAAATAAATTCATTAGGCCCTAATCTATGGATTTCACATATGCCACACCCACTTGAGAGCCATGCACACCCACTGGGGAGCAAGGCCCTGCAAATAAGAGCAAGGCCCTGCAAATAAGAGTTTTTCCCCACTAAAGGGCTTTATTACTAAAACCACATTGGTGGCAGCTTATGGTAGAGAAATGTACATTAAATTCTCTGGCAACAGCTCTGGTGGACATTCTTGCAGTCAGCATGCCAATTGCACACTTCCTCAAAACTTGAGACAACTATGGCATTGTGTTGTGTGACAAAACTGCACATTTTAGAGTTGCCTTATATTGTCCCCAGCAAAAGGTTGTACCTGTGTAATGATCAAGCTGTTTAATCAGCTTCTTGATATGCCACACCTGTCAGGTGGATGGATAATCTTGGCAAAGGAGAAATGCTCACTAACATGGATATAAACAAATTTGTACACAAAATTTGAGAAAAATAAGCTTTTTGTGCGTATGGAACATTTATTTCAGCTCATGAAACATGAGACCAACACTTTACATGTTGCGTTTAAATTTTTGTTCAGTATAGTTTTTAATTTCAATAAAATCCAGGTGCTTACCCTAGCCCCTCGACCGGCTGCTGTCCCTCCCCTACTTTGGGCTTCTTCTTGCGTGGTGGTTTCTTCTTCTTGGGTTTGGCCTGGCCAGGTCCTCCAGCCGCCTGCTTCCCCCCAGGCCCAAACTGACTGGCAGAGATGTCACTCTGAAGCAGGTTGACCAGGAGAGGACTGGTTAGTGTCACATCCTTGTTCACTGGAAACCCCCCTGCCTGAGCACACGGCCCTCCCATGGGCATCTGAACCCCAAACTGGGGGTTGAAGTTCATCCCATGACCAGGGAAGTGGCCATTGCCCACCTGCATGTGCTGAGGGACTCCAATTCCCATCATGCCTTGTTGCTGAACCTGCATGTCCGGGAGCATCTGTTGGACACCGCCCATGTCGCCTGTAGCACCGCTGGGGTCCCCGAGAGCGTGTGGGTGTTGCTGCGCCGCCTGTTGCTGCTGCTGTTGCAGCATGGCTTGTTTTTGTTGGAGCTGCTGCTGCTGTAGCTGCTGTTGGACCAGAGGATGACCACTGGGGAGTCTCATCTGTTGACCCTGCATACCCATGGCCTGGTTGGGGTTGCCGCCAATGGGGACCTGAACAAATTAAGGAATGAGCGAGTGAAATAATACTCTTTAATGCTACCCAGAAGTAAAATTGGTGGATGGTTTTCCGCCGTGCAAATAAAAAAGGAAAAAAAGTAATGAAATACCTGTTGGGGCTGCTGCTGGGTCATCTGTTGTTGTTGTTGTTGTTGCTGCTGCTGTTGTAGCTGTTGTAGCTGCAGTTGTTGTAACTGTTGGAGCTGAGCCATTTGCTGCTGCTGTTGATGCTGCTGCTGCGGAGTCATTTGTTGCTGCTGTTGGCCCACCTGAGGCTGCTGGAACTGAGCCATGTTTCCGGGCACGTTAGGAGATGGACCCCGCATCATCTGACCTGGCATGACCCCGGGTTGACCTTTCAACCCAAATGCCTGCTTGTTTCCTTGCATTTGTTGCATCTGTTCCATCATGGAGTTTTGCTGTTGTTGTTGTAGGAGCATCGCCTGGTGCCCCGGCCCTCCAATCATCTGGCCCTGGCCCTGCTGTGGCATCAGCTGTTTGGGTGGGGTCATGCCTCCTCTCTGCCCTGGGTTGAGGGGTCTAGAGAGGACTGTCTGCCCCTGACCCCCACCTTGAACCATCTGGCTGGGGGACGAGGACACGGGCTGGCCCTGGAGGTCCATCATCTGGGACTGGAGGCCTGGCTGGGGCTGGCTCATACTGGGCCCGGAGTTGGTGCCTTGGGGCTGGCCAGCCATGCCACTGTGGAGGCCCATGACATTGGGCTGGGAGTGTGAGGGACCCTGCATGGTGTTGGGGGTGGAGGCTGATGACTGGGCTCCTGAAATCAGATTGTGACATAAGAATGACACTGACGAATGCAGTCTAAATCATATCACTGTGTTGTCTGCTCTTAGGCATTTTTCTATGGTATACAGTATATCTGAACGGTATGTGCTGATCTATTCTTTGTCTTGTACCTGTGTGGGCCATAGTCTGGCTGCTCTGGGGCTGGGGATTGGCTCCTCCCCCTGGGGTTCCTGGGGCGCTAGTCACCTGACCCTGGGCAAAGTTCTGGTTCCCTGAGACGCTAGGGAACCCCATGGGCAGACGTTTGGGCATGCCTGTGATCAAACATCACCATGGGGAACTTCATCAGCCCAGCTAACACGGTCATTATAGTGAGTCTGTATTACACTAACTGTCCGAGTACTACTTTGAGTTAAGCGTGAATTGTGATACCAGTAGGGCCAGGACATTACCAGTATCATAATACACGCTAGAATGTGGCAAGGAAAGAAAACACGAAGCAGATATAATTTCTTTAGGAAAACATCCCCAATGTTGGAAACAAACATGTTATCATCCAGAATCACATACATTTATTTTTCACGCTATAGCACACAACATTTTACATACAGCAGGTTTTTAAAAGGACCAAAGTGTTATCTGTTTCGTGTTTTCATTTTTGCCATGGAAAGAAATATTGCAATACAGTCACATTCCTAGTTAACAGCAATTCTAACTACAAAGGTAATGCCACAGGAGATCATCTGTGGCCATGAAACAAACATACTCTATGAAAGTGAATGAATCATTTGTAGTCATCCACAATGGTTTAGTTTCTTACCTCCCATTCCTCCTTGATGAACCTGAGGTCCAGGTTGCCCATGTTGGGGCATCCCTATGAACCCTTGCTGCATGTTACCCTGCTGTCCCATCACCACCCTGCCCGGTGAGCCCACCCCTTGAGGGAAACCCTGTGGGGCCATAGATCGCGGGCCTAGCTGGGCCTGACCCATCATGGGAGGAGTCCCTGGAGAACCCTGCTGGAAGGGGGAAGATGAAGACCCAGGGGACTTGGCTGTGAGGTTACCCTGAGGCCCTGCTGATTGAGGCAGATGAGGTCTAGGGAGTCCTGCCACCCCTCCAAGCACACCTTGGGGACCTTTAGGTTGGGGGGCTGCAAATTGACCAGCCCCTGACTGCTGCTGTTGCTGGAGCTGCCCCATAGCATTAAACACCTGGCCAGCCTGCTGGCTACCAAACGGGTACGGAGGTGGAGGGTGGCTGGGGGTCTGCACCGTAGCCAGGGAGGGGGGACGTTGACCCATCTGGACTTGGGGAGGGGCCTTCCTCCAGGCTGCTGGGCCCATGGGTCCTCCCTGGGCTGGAGGGGGCTGGAGGACCCCTGAGGGGAGCTGGTTCCAGCCGGAGGGTACAGGCATCTGGCCGGAGGGATTGAAAGGGGGACGGGGGCCACCAAGCTGGGAGAGCTGGGCCTGTTGCTGAGCCTGCTGCAGCTGCTGGAGGGCGGCTGGGTTGAGCTGCCGCCCTGCCTGCATGACCTGTGGTCAAAATACAGCCTTTATAAATGCAATCAACTCCTGATACAGTTGATCCTTTCATTACTTGGTAGAATTAATAGTGATTATAAACATGGTTATTGTTGAGCTCCATTAGTGATTATATACCTGAATGTGGTGAGCAGCCTGGGGGGGCATGGGGCCTTGGCTGTGGGGGCCAGCCTGGGGATGCTGAAGCTGCTGCTGTTGTAAGGACATCATGGGGTCCATTGCATCTGAAGGAGGGGAAAAACGTATACATGTTCACTACCTCTGAACAAGTTGCATATATTCTGGATGCGTGAATGAGTTAACTGGTTGGTTATTAAGCAAGTATGTCCTCACCAGTCTGCGAAGGGGGTCTGGGGTGCATCTGGCCACTGCTGCTGGGGACCATGGCCTGGCCAGACATACCGGGGCCAGGGGGGACCATCGACGGGTTGCTCATTCTCATGCCTCCTATGAGAGATTATAGGGCTTGACATGAACTTTTTTAGCCACCTGTCCTACTTGTCTGAAGGACCTCTTTTTTTGTTTTCCAAAAGCTCATGTCACTTGGCTCATATCAACACCCTTATCCCAGAAACCCTAGACCCACTCCAATTTGCATACCGCCCCAACAGATCCAGATGCAATTTATATTGCACTCCACACTGCCCTTTCCCACTTGGACAAAAGGAACACCTACGCGAGAATGCTATTTGTTGACTACAGCTCAGCGTTCAACACCATAGTGCCCACAAAGCACATCACTAAGCTAAGGGTCCTAAGACTAAAAACCTCCCTCTGCAACTGGATCCTGGAATTCCTGACGGGTCGCCCCCAGGTGGTAAAGGTAGATAACAATACATCTGCCACGCTGATCCTCAACACAGGGGCCACACAGTGGTGTGTGCTCAGTCCCTCCTGTACACTCATGACTGCATGGCCAAGCACAACTCCAACACCATCATTAAGTTTGCAGACTACACAACAGTGGTAGGCCTGATCACCGACAAGACAGCCTATAGTAGAGGTCGACCGATTAATCGGAATGGCCGATTAATTAGGGCCGATTTCAAGTTTTCATAACAATCGGAAATCGGTATTTTTGGACACCGATTTGGCCCCCCCCAAAAAACAACACTTTATTTACACCTTTATTTAACTAGGCAAGTCAGTTAAGAACACATTCTTATTTTCAATGACGGCCTAGGAACGGTGGGTTAACTGCCTTGTTCAGGGGCAGAACGACAGATTTTTACCTTGTCAGCTCGGGGATTCAATCTTGCAACCTTACGGTTAACTAGTCCAACGCTCTAACCACCTGCCTTACATTGCACTCCACGAGGAGCCTGCCTGTTAGGCGAATGCAGTAAGAAGCCAAGATAAGTTGCTTGCTAGCATTAAACTTATCTTATAAAAAACAATCAATCAATCCTAATCACTAGTTAAGTACACATGGTTGATGATATTACTAGTTTATCTAGCGTGTCCTGCGTTACATATAATCGATGCGGTGCGCATTCGCGAAAAAGGACTGTCGTTGCTCCAACGTGTACCTAACCATAAACATCAATGCCTTTCTTAAAATCAATACACAAGTATATATTTTTAAACCTGCATATTTAGTTAATATTGCCTGGTAATATGAATTTCTTTTAACTGGGAAAATTGTGTCACTTCTCTTGCAACAGAGTCAGGGTATATGCAGCAGTTTGGGCCGCCGGGCTCGTTGCAAACTAATTTGCAAGAACTTTGCGTAAATATGACATAACATTGAAGGTTGTGCAATGTAACAGGAATATTTAGACTTATGGATGCCACCCATTAGATAAAATACGGAACGGTTCCGTATTTCACTGAAAGAATAAATGTTTTGTTTTCGAGATGATAGTTCCCGGATTCTACCATATAATGACCTCAGGCTTGTATTTCTGTGTGTTATTATGTTATAATTAAGTCTATGATTTGATAGAGCAGTCTAACTGAGCGATGGTAGGCACCAGCAGGCTCGTAAGCATTCATTCAAACAGCACTTTCGTGCGTTTTGCCAGCAGCTCTTCGCAATGCTTCAAGCATTGCGCTGTTTATGACTTCAAGCCTATCAACTCCCGAGATTAGGCTGGTGTAAACGATGTGAAATGGCTAGCTAGTTAGCGGGGTGCGCGCTAATAGCGTTTCAAACATCACTCGCTCTGAGACTTGGAGTAGTTGTTCCCCTTGCTCTGCATGGGTAACGCTGCTTCGAGGGTGGCTGTTGTCGATGTGTTCCTGGTTCGAGCCCAGGTAGGAGCGAGGAGAGGGACGGAAGCTATACTGTTACACTGGCAATACTAAAGTGCCTATAAGAACATCCAATAGTCAAAGGTATATGAAATACAAATCGTATAGAGAGAAATAGTCCCATAATTCCTATAATAACTACAACCTAAAACTTCTTACCTGGGAATATTGAAGACTCATGTTAAAAGGAACCATCAGCTTTCATATGTCCTCATGTTCTGAGCAAGGAACTTAAACGTTAGCTTTCTTACATGGCACATATTGCACTTTTACTTTCTTCTCTAACACTTTGTTTTTGCATTATTTAAACCAAATTGAACATGTTTCATTATTTATTTGAGGCTAAATTGATTTTATTGATGTATTATATTAAGTTAAAATAAGTGTTCATTCAGTATTGTCGTAATTGTCATTATTACAAATAAATAACATTTAAAAATTCTTTTAAATTTCGGCTTTTTTGGTTCTCCAATAATCAGTATCGACGTTGAAAAATCATAATCGGTCGACCTCTAACATATAGGGAGGTGGTCACAGACCTGGCAGTGTGGTGCCAGGATAACAACTTTTCCCTCAACGTGATCACGACAAAGGAGAGGATTGTGGACTACAGGAAAAGGAGGACCGAGCACGTCCCCCATTCTCATCGACGGGGCTGTAGTGGAGCAGGTTGAGAGCTTCAAGTTCCTTGGTGTCCACATCACCAACAAACTAACATGGTCCAAGCACACCAAGACAGTCGTGAAGAGGGCATGACAAAATCTATTCCCCCTTTTGAGACTGAAAATATTTGGCATGGGTCCTCAGATCCTCAAAAAGTGCTACAGCTGCACCATCGAGAGCTTCCTGACTGGTTGTATCACTGCCTGGTATGGCAACTGCTCAGCCTTTGACCGCAAGGCACTACAGAGGTTAGTGTGTATGGACCAGTACATCACTGGGACCAAGGTGATTGGCCACCCTTGGTAGTCGATAAAATATTGCAACATTACGATTACAACCAAATGCTTTGTCTTTATAAAATAATTGCCTCCAGGGCTTCAAATGAAGGGCGTCCCGTCATCCCAGGGGCGATAAATATGTCTTTGGTTCAAAATACTCTGAGATGGCAGATCCAAAATTCATAATACCACTGCACATTAAAACATGTAAAAATGCAAAATATACTAAATAAAGCAATGAGTCTGATACAACAGATCAGACCATTCAGCTTAAAATGTTGATCAAGTTTTATTTCTTCATATTATAAGCTCAACAATGTGCACATGGCTGTAGGCTACACGCGTATGTTCCAAAATGCAATTAGCGGGAAAACATATGACAGAGATGAAAATATCCATCAGAAATTAAGGGGAGATCTAATGATGCATCAACTAGCATGGTTTACTAATATGACTAGGATTATCACCAACTAGCATGGTTTACTAATATGACTAGGATTATCACCAACTAGCATGGTTTACTAATATGACTAGGATTATTATCAACTAGCATGGTTTACTAATATGACTAGGATTATCACCAACTAGCATGGTTTACTAATATGACTAGGATTATCACCAACTAGCATGGTTTACTAATATGACTAGGATTATCACCAACTAGCATGGTTTACTAATATGACTAGGATTATCACCAACTAGCATGGTTTACTAATATGACTAGGATTATCACCAACTAGTATGGTTTACTAATATGACTAGGATTATCACCAACTAGCATGGTTTACTAATATGACTAGGATTATCACCAACTAGCATGGTTTACTAATATGACTAGGATTATCACCAACTAGTATGGTTTACTCATATGACTAGGATTATTATCAACTAGCACGGTTTACTAATATGACTAGGATTATTATCAACTAGCACGGTTTACTAATATGACTAGGATTATTATCAACTAGCATGGTTTACTAATATGACTAGGATTATCACCAACTAGCATGGTTTACTAATATGACTAGGATTATTATCAACTAGCATGGTTTACTAATATGACTAGGATTATCACCAACTAGCACGGTTTACTAATATGACTAGGATTATCATCAACTAGCATGGTTTACTAATATGACTAGGATTATCACCAACTAGCACGGTTTACTAATATGACTAGGATTATGCCTTTGGCTTCTGGACAATAAAATAACATTGACTTGAAAACCAATAGAACATGCTGGTTTCAATAAGTGTTTATAAAATAATCCCAACATTTCTGTGGACATATTTTAGCCTAAACTACATTGAAACAAGGTAACACATGCTTTAAAAAAATGACATAAAACATCAAGGTTTTAAACAATTAAGTTGATGGTTAAATAGTTTCAACATGATGACTGCCTCCGCTCAGATTTAAGGTAGGTGATGTGCAGTGCACATCAGTGGACAGGCACTGTCCTTGACTCTCCGGTCTTGTGACAGAGTCACGCTAAAGGCTGAAGCCTTGATTCTGTCGACATACTTGAGGCACAGTTCATTCATACTACTATGGCTGACCCTGTAAAACACCTATCCGGTGTACTGTATGTGACAATAAAACGTATATATTTGTCAAACATAACTGGTGTTTAGCCTATATTCAAGTAATTAAAAGTCTCATTAAAGTTTGGCTACATTTTCTGGCACCTCCCTCATGTCAGCATGGGTTTGGACATGAGGCTGTAGCAAATATGCATATCACCTACAATTTGACCTGTAGGCTTTTTTATTTATGTACATGAAAAAATAATTTCAATATTATTCCAATGTCAGCCTCTCTGGTCAGGGTAAAAAAGTTAGATATTGTGATTTGTGGGTGATAATTATATATATTTTTTACTATTCGGACAATTAAATCTATATTCTTCTTGTCCGACTACTTGTCTTGTCCTGGACAAGAGGACAATAGTTAATGTCAAGCCCTGGATTGGTATGGAGGTTTGTTTATATTTTAACAACTAAAAGATGAACAATGAATGTATATAGTTCAACTTGTCACTTACCTATCCTGGGTCAGTATGACATCATTCGAGTGTTAGTTACCTGGGCCTGGTTGTCCTGGGAATCCCACATCCATCCTCATCTGTCCGGGCGCGCCGATTGGTCCGTTCACTCTGACCTCCTGACCTCTGTTCTGCCCCATGGCCACGTTGATGGCTCCTTCACCTGGACGAAACAAAAACAAACATTAACAACAAATCAGGGTCTAAGTACTTTTCTGGATACATATTATAAAATAAACCATAACTTTTGGGCCTGATCATAGCAGCAGCAATGACTATCTGCGTACTGTACATACCTTCTATCTGTACAGAGAGGATGCCCAGGTCTCGGAGCTGCTGCTGGTTGTTCTGGGCCAGCAGCCTGAGGCGCTCCGCTGCTTCCCGGGGAATGTTAAAGGTGACACGCACACTGTTCCATGGCTCCACATGCTGGGGCTGGAGTCTATCAGAATCTGGGGAGGGATAAGACAGAGAATGAGAGGTACAATATCACATTTCATTTTCAGCTTAGAAATAATACAGAGGTCTGAAATGATGGCTTTCAAACATTGAATGTATCCTGAAAGTAGTTTGACAAAGTAGGAAAGTGTTTAACCAGTTAGAAAGGTGCACCACCCATTACTAACCTAGTTCAAGCATACTAGGCATCCTGTTAAGGATGTTGTCAAGTTTCTCTTGTAAGTCCTCGTCATCCATATTTCCTCGAAAGGCAACAAAGATAGTGAAATCCCCCTCTCCGCCTCGCTCTCGAACTCCATCCTGCCGGTGCGAGATGTCATTGCCACGGTGACTGCCGGCATCTTCTCCGACTCCTGAGTCCCGGTCAGAATCTGATTCAGGGTCCCCATCTGGGACTGCTGTCCACTGGGGAAGCTCCAATGGGAGGTGTTGATGTGCCATCTTCCCCTCTCAGTAGGACTGGCGTGGGGAAGACCGGAATCGTTTATGCTATGGAACCAAAAGAGGACTTTATCTTCCATGATATACCCAAATGAGACAATTATTGTAAGTTATGTGAAAATGTATGCCATGTAATTAAATCTACTTTCAATAGAAAGGCCATAAGGAAGTGTCAATGTACAGTTCCAGTCAAGTTTGGACACCTGCTCATTCAAGGGTTTCTCTTTATTTTTTACTATTTTCTCATTTGTAGAGTAATAGTGAAGACATCAATACTATGAAATCATACATATGGAATCATGTGGTAACCAAAAAAAGTGTTAATCAAATAAATATATTTTAGATTCTTCAAAATAGCCACCCTTTGCCTTGACAGCTTTGCACACTCTTGGAATTCTCTCAACCAGCAACACCTGGAATGGTTTTCAAACAGTCTTGAAGGAGTTCCCACATATGCTGAGAACTTGTTGGCTGCTTTTCCTTCACTCTGCGGTCCGACTCATCCCAAAAACATCTCAATTGGGTTCAGGTAGGGGAATTGTGGAGGCCAAGTCATCTGATGTAGCACTCCATCACTCTGCTTCTTGGTAAAATAGCCCTTACACAGCCTGGAGGTGTGTTGTGTCATTGTCCTGTTGAAAAATAAAATGATAGTGGGACTAAGCCCAAACCCGATGAGATGGTGTATCATAGCAGAATCATGTGGTAGCCATGCTGGCTAAATCTGCCTTGAATTCTAAATAAAAATCACTGATAGTGTCACCAGCAAAGCACCCCCACACCATCACACTTCCTCCATGCTTCACGGTGGGAACCGCACATGCGTAGATCATCCGTTCACCTACTCTGCGTCTCACAAAGACAGCGGTTGGAACCAAAAATCTCCAATTTGGTCCGATCAGACCAAAGGACAGATTTCCACCGGTCTAATGCCCATTGCTCGTGTTTCTTGGCCCAAGCAAGTCTCTTCTTATTATTGGTGTCCTTTGGTAGTGGTTTCTTTAGAGCAATTTGACCATGAAGGCCTGGTTCACACAGTCTCATCTGAACAGTTGATGTTGAGATGTGTCTGTTTCTTGAACTCTGTGAAGCAATTTTTTGGGCTGCAATTTCTGAGGCTGGTAACTCTAATGAACTTCAATTGAAGTTCTTGACATTTTCCGGATTCACTGACCTTCATGTCTTAAAGTAATGATGGACTGTCGTTTCTCTTTGCTTATTTGAGCTGTTCTTGCCATAATATGAACTTGGTCTATCTTCTGTATACCACCCCTACCATGTCACAACACAACCGATTGGCTCAAATGCATTAAGGAGGAAAGAAATACCACAAATTATCTTTTAACAAGGCACACCTGTTAATTGAAATGCATTCCAGGTGACTACCTCATGAAGCTGGTTGAGAGAATGCCAAGAGTGTGCAAAGCTGTCATCAAGGCAAATGGTGGCTACTTTGAAGAATCTCAAATATAAAATATATTTTGATTTGTTTAACACTTTTTTGGTTACTACATGAGTCCATGTGTTATTTCATAGTTTTGATTTCTTCACTATTATTCTACAATGTAGAAAATAGTACAAATAAAGAAAAACCTTTGAATGAGTAGGCGTGTCTAAACTTTTGACTACTACTGTACATCAAAGATATAGTCTTGACTTGTTACAGATTTGATGAGAGCAAGAAGAGAGATAGGCTCACTAAAACTATACAACAAGTGGCCTAACACATACATTTATACAGCATGACCTTGCAAACACAAGCAAGGAAGTGTCAAGATATTTCTTGACCACAATAATGGATAACAAATTACTGACCTTGATTCTATTTGCTATGAAGGCAACAAATATATGTACAGTATAGTTGGAACTGTATATAAATCCTAAACAAGTTACCTATGTTGCTGGGTTGTGACTACATAGTACCCTAACCCAAGATGTAGTCTTGGGAGCATACCATTACTCCTTAACAGGTACAAGGTCCTTATGTATTTTTCAGAGGTAGACTGGCTTTGGCAGCAAAAAACTCCACCTAAACGTGAATCGATTCTCACATTGCAATACGGTTCTAGAAAAATAAAGCTCTTTACCTCATATCACATCAAAATAATTTCACAAATGCAAAATATACACTTACTATATTCAGTGGAGGCTGCTGAGGGGAGGACAGATCATAATAATAATGGCTGGAACAGAGTAAATGGAATGGCATCATAGAAACCATGTGTTTGATACCATTCCACCAACTCTGTTCCAGTCATTACCATGAGCCCGTCCTCCCCAATTAAGGCGCCACCAACCTCCTGTGTTGCATGTACACTGTTTTCAACAGATTTATCACAGTTGCAGCCGACAGTATTTTTCAGTGACAATACGTTTCTCGAGGCCTTCTTCAGTTACACACAGGTGTTTGGATCATGCTAAATAGCAGTTCGCGAACAATCCCCCCCCCAACGAGTTTGATGAGCAGAGTAAACACAGGCTGTAACATGGAGATATGGCCGTGTGGGAACACTAATAGCCCTATAAAGTTGTGTATCAATTTAAACTGTTTATTTTTTTTCTCTCTCGCTGATATGAAAGATAAGGTTCTTGTGCTTCCAAAAACATACTGCAAGCGATGAGTGGTAATGTTAAATCCAAGCGTAGGGACTCGATGTCGATTAAGGCAGCCCCCTGCACCTCTCTGATTCAGATGGGTTGGGTTAAATGCGGAAGACACATTTCAGTTGAAAACGTTCAGTTGGACAACTGACTAGGTATCCCCCTTAATGTAAAGAAACCGAGAGTCATGATCAAGGGCTAGTAGTACCCATGAGAATACCCCTGGTAACATTGTTGTTCAAATGGAGCTAAGATAGCTGCCGATGTTGTCAAAAGTTTCGGGAGTTGTTAATTTACTGTATATCAAACAGTCTTTTTGGTTATAATTAGCTAGCTACAAAATATGTTTATCACAATCATTAACATGACATGTAGCTTTAAGCTATCCTAACGTTACCTAACTTGAGTAAACGAACACCAATGCAATGGCTAAAGTAAAACACCAATAATAACTATCTAGCGACATAATTCAAAATAACAAGCCAAGTTTTAGCAATAAATAATAAAAAGACCCCTACTACAAAATATGTAAAGCCACAGCACTATCTGGCAAAAGAGATTCAATAATTTCCTCGATTGGCTAAGGCGGTAATCAGAACGATTGATTGCAAGGCCTTCGCTAGCAGGTCATTGACGAAGAAGACCTGGCTTGTCAAGCCTGCATAGTGCCGCGCTAACAAGCAAAAAAAACTTGTAGTTGTCGAAAATGAACGTTAGAGATCACCGAAAAGCCAATTGATTACAAAGTTTACATCACGACACACAGCTGAGCAAAAAAAAATATGAAGGCCTAAACAGCTAGCTCTGGCTAGCAAGATCCAGTAGTTAGCTTTTAGCATTAGCTAGCTACACTTCTAACAGCTATTCACTATTCAACGGTTAGATGGCTAGCTTGACAATGCGTATTAAGTTATTTCATCATTTTCGTCCCGGTTACTGCTACCTATCTAGCTAGCTACAACTGCTAGCCAAATGTTAACAGGAAATATAACAATGCAATACTTACCAGATAAATCCATTAGGGAGAAAGTCCAACGATGTAATATCTGATAGCTAACAAAACATGAACCGGGGAACAGTGGCAACCAACACCGCAACAGGAGAGGCTTTCCAATCGGAATCCGACGAGATTTTTTCTTTCGGTTTTCTCTGTATTCTCAAAAAGAGGTACTCGCATACCTACGTCGTAATTCTTTGTGAATACATTCTGCGTTTAAAACGTAGCGTACGACCCACGGACTGTCGATGCTGTTTTTTGACTGGACCATTATCTTACTAAAATACGCTATTTGCGGTGGTGTTTGCGTAGTTGGAGTTGGTACCATCAAGAGAGGAAAAGGCGAAACTAGAGAGTTTACTCCGCTCAAAATCTGTCCATGAAAATAATAACCACAAAGTGAGGTATTTTTGTATGGAGGTCAATCAGTGTCGAACCAATTTTTTTCATTTTTTTTTTCATACGTGAGGCCATAAAGAGCCCCTCTAGTAATTTAATAGGATATGTCATAAATCCCTCAAAGTTCAGCATGGACTGAAAATGGCAGCGATATTGGTCAGGGAGAAATCCAAATCAGTCTAATTGTAATTTATGGCAGTAGAGGCATAATCCTGATTTTAATTATGCAGGAAAATAAAAGTAAGGCATGTGATATTACAGAAATTGTGTATCAGAATTTTTGTCAATCGAAAATATTGTCATATAATCATAAATACAGTTTATAGGGGGCTTATACCAACTGTATGTATACATATCCCTTAAACTATACGTAAACAGACAATACATTTCAAAATGGTTGTTTACTTGGAAAGCTGTGAGTTCTATTATATGACGCAATATTAGTACTTGCTGCACTTACAACTTGTCTAAATCCTATCATCAACAGATTTCAGCCAGTGTATGGCTGTGGATTGACTACAATGTTTGAATGGAATGTTGGTATATTTGAATGTTGCCAGTTAATTAGAAAAATATATGGAATAATTCCTCTAAAACTCTCTGGCTAGCTAGCTAATAAACATACAGTGCAGATACATTCTTCAAATTCTATATTTTACTCTGATCTTATCACAGCACTGCAAACCATGGTTGACCAAAATGGATTACCTTTATCCCATCATAAGAAGGTTCATGTCTATTCTAGTATTGTAATTCATATTTTTATGAGTAAAGCTTATTTGATCAAATATAAGTTCCATAATGGTTATGTTCTTACCAATGCAATGATATAAGTGCATTTCAGCAACTTTGAAAAAAATATGTTTTTGGAGTTGTCCTAGTAGTTCATGCGCGTATCTGCCCTCTCATTGGCTAGAATGGCCCCACCTGATCTTGCCTTCTCCCGCTTGCCTTCCATCAATCAATCAAATGTATTTATAAAGCCCTTTTTACATCAGCCGATGTCACAAAGTGCTATACAGAAACCCAGCCTAAAAGCCCAAACAGCAACAACGCAGATGTAGATGTAGATGCAGATGTAGAGTACATGTCCATCTTTGAGGACATGCATTTCCATTGTTAGAAGCGGTCAATTGACTTACTTGTCAATATAATAGATAATCTTCAGTACAATTTATTCTAATGACAGTTAACTCGATTGGCTGAAAGGGGTTTAAATAAGTAAAAATCACAACCAATAAGTGAAATGCTAGGCTGAGGTCGATGGAGGAGAAACTTTTACCAAAGACAATTTAAATACTCTGTGATTTTACTATTTATTATGGATTTATTATAGGGACACTACTTGGCCTTATTTTGCTTACACACTAATAATCTTGTCAAGCAATAAATACAGTAGATGTAAGCAAGTGTTTACATCGACGGGGCTGCAGGCAGTGGAGAGGGCCATGAGCTTCAAGTTCCTCGGTGTCCACATCACTGAGGACCTATCATGGTCCTCTCACACCAGCAGTCATAAACAGCTTCTATCCCCTTGCCATAAGACTGTTAAATGGCTAACAGCTCCCCTTCACATCTACACTGCTGCTAAAATGATTATTGATTAGCTAGATTTATTACTACCACTACGCTAGTGTTCATTGATTGATTGCCATTACAATTAGTATACATCTACAGTATTTCTCCTGCTACTGGTCACTATTACTCCTGTTTATATGTACATATTACCATTAATACATTACCATAAGTATTTATATATTCCTGATACCAGTCACTTTTAAGCCATGTTGACATGTATATCCATCTATCACACCTACACTGACACATGCACACTCACACTATAAGACCCACACACTTACATAAACACCCACCACTTATGTTGCTGCCATACTGTTTATTATTATCATTATTAATCCTGCTACCAGTCACTTTCTTCTAATCCCTCCATACATGTACAGTACCAGTCAAAGGTTGGACACACCTACTCATTCCAGGGTTTTTCTTTATTTTTACTATTTTCCACATAGTAGAATAATAGTGAAGACATCAAAACTATGAAATAACACATATGGAATCATGTAGTAACACAAAAAAGTGTTAAACAAATCAAAATATATTTTATATTTGAGATTCTTCAAAGTAACCACCATTTGCCTTGATGACAGCCTTGCACACTCTTGGCATTCTCTCAACCAGCTTCATGAGGTAACCTGGAATGCATTTCAATTAACAGGTGTGCCTTGTTAAAAGTACATTTGTGGAATTTCTTTCCTTCTTAATGCGTTTGAGACAATCAGTTGTGTTGTGTCAAGGTAGAGGTGGTATACAGAAGATAGCCCTATTTGGTAAAAGACCAAGTCCATATTATGGCAAGAACAGCTCAAATAAGCAAAGAGAAACGACAGTCCATCATTACTTTAAGACATGAAGGTCAGTCAATACGGAACATTTCAAGAACTTTGAAAGTTTCTTCAAGTGCAGTTGCAAAAACCATCAAGTGCTATGATGAAACTGGCTCTCATGAGGACAGCCACAGGAATGGAAGACCCAGAGTTACCTCTGCTGCAGAGGATACGTTTTTTAGAGTTACCAGCCTCAGAAATCGCAGCCCAAATAAATGCTTCACAGAGTTCAAGAAACAGACACATCTCAACATCAACTGTTCAGAGGAGACTGTGTGAATCAGGCCTTCATGTTTGAATTGCTGCAAAGAAACCACTACTAAAGGACACAAATAATAAAAAGAGACTTGCTTGGGCCAAGAAACACAAGCAATGGACATTAGACTGGTGCAAATCTGTCCTTTGGTCTGGTGTCCAAATTGGAGATTTTTGGTTCCAATCCCGTATCTTTGTGAGACGCGGTGTGGGTGAACGGATGACCTCTGCATGTGTGGTTCCCACCGTAAAGTATGGAGGAGGATGTGTGATGGTGCTTTGCTGGTGACACTGTCTGTGATTTATTTAGATTTCAAGGCACACTTAACCAGCATGGCTACCACAGGATTCTGCAGCAAAACGCCATCCAATCTGGTTTGGGCTTAGTGGTACTATCATTTGTTTTTCAACAGGACAATGACCCAACACACCTCCAGGCTGTGTAAGGGCTATTTTACCAAGAAGGAGAGTGATGGAGTGCTGCATCAGATGACCTGGCCTCCACAATCCCCCGACCTCAACCAAATTGAGATGGTTTGGGATGAGTCGGACCGCAGAGTGAAGGAAAAGCAGCCAACAAGGTCTCAGCATATGTGGGAACTCCTTCAAGACTGTTGGAAAAGCATTCCAGGTGAAGCTGGTTGAGAGAATGCCAAGAGTGTGCAAACCTGTCATCAAGGCAAAGGGTGGCTATTTGAAGAATCTCAAATATATATTTATTTGTTTAACACTTTTTTGGTGAGTACATTCCATGTGTTACTTCATAGTTGATGTCTTCACTATTATTCTACAATGTAGAAAATAGTAAAAAATAAAATAAAAACCTTTGAATGAGTAGGTGTTCTAAAACTTTTGACCGGTCATGTATACTGAACAAAAATATAAACGCAGCATGTAAAGTGTTGGTCCCATGTTTCATGAGCTGAAATAAAAGATCACAGAAATGTTCCATACGCATAAAAATCTGTGTGTTGACATCCCTGTTAGTGAGCGTTTCTCCTTTGCCAAGATAATCTATCCACCTGACAGATGTGGCATATCAAGAAGCGGATTAAACAGCATGATCGTTACACAGGTACACCTTGTGCTGGAGACAATAAAATGCCACTAAAATGGCCAGGTTTGTCACACAACAATGCTACAGATGTCTCAAGATTTGAAGGAGCATGAAATTGTCCACCAGAGCTGTTGCCAGAGATTTGAATGTTCATTTCTCTACCATAAGCAGCCTACATCGCTTCAGAGAATTTGGCAGCACATTCAACCGGCCTCACAACGGCAAACCACGTGTAACCACGCCAGCTCAGGACCTCCACATCCGGATTCTTTATCTGCAGGATCGTCTGAAACCTGCCACCCGGACAGCTGAGGAAACTGAGGAATATTTATGTCTGTAATGAAGCCTTTTTGTGTGGAAAAACTCATTCTGATTGGCTGGGCCTGGCTCCCAAGTTGGCGGCCCTATTCCCTCCCAGGCACACCCATAGCTGCGCCCCTGCCCAGTCATGTGAAATCCATAGATTAGGGCTTAATACATTTATTTCAATTGAATGATTTCCTTATATGAACTGTAACTCAGTAAAATCATTGAAATTGTTGCATGTTGCATTTATATTTTTGTTCGGTATAGCTTCCTATCTTATTTTGTGTTTTTTGTTTTCTTATTACTTATACTTTTTTTTATATTGAATTCTAAACTTTTGTGTAGGGCTTGCAAGTTAAGCATTTCACTGTACTTGTGCACGTGACAAATAAATCCTGAACTTAAAAGATTTTCACTGGGTTCCTAGCTTATGACTTCTCACATTTGTTAGAAGTTTTAAATAATTTGCACCACATGTTTAAAACGTGATATTGACACACCCATTTGATTACCTTTATAGTTTATATTTTGATAATAATACATTTAATGACAGTTCCGTATGTCTAAAAATATAATTCATTTCAAAAACATAGTAACAGTAACTTCATCCTTATATACACATATCTGTGTAAACATATTTATTCCATAACTGGGCCCTCCTATACAGTGTTTCTTCCAGTGTGAATTCTTACTTTTCAATACAAAGTACATAATGCGTAGCGTATACAAACAACCTTGTTACTGTGCAAACAAGTGGACGTTAAAATTTAAGACAAAGGAGAAGGAAAGGCAAATAGCATCACATAAAACAGAGCCCATGTATAGGCCAGTCATTGCTCAACAAATGAGAAAATAAAATATGCATTTATTTAATGCTTCATAATGGCATCAATGATTACTTATGTAACCAAGCAGTGTTTTATCATGGTTATTGGCATTTTGAAATTAGATTGAAAACAGCCACATCTATTGAGGTATTAGCACAATGGTCAGTTAGGCTATGGATAAGAATTGGCCTGTGGTAGCATTTTGGAATACAAAGGGAGAGTCTTTTCATACGTGCTATAATAAATAGCCCATTGACACAGCAATATGGGCACAAAGACTAACATCTACTGTTTCACTAAAATACAATAATCATTCAATATATTAAAAAGTAAATCAGATAGCGCAAGTGTTGTCTCAACTGAAAACATCTGTGCAAATGACAAATTATAAGCAAAATATGCTAATATAAATAGACAAAAACCATTGTACGAGCAATTGTTCATAACCTGGTCACTCTGACCATTCATTCTAAAAATATCCTTTCTGAAAAATGTTTGCAATAAGCTTTCAAACTACTCCCTTTCCAGTCATTACCCCAGATCACCTTAAATAATAATACAACATTATTTAAACCCAGTAGTACTAGCAATAAATAACATTCAATATTGAAGTGAGGACGGACGACATTCACGTGAAGAGTAGTGTGCGGTGTCCACTCTCTTTTTGAGATAAGAATATGATCTCTATTCTTTACAAAATGGCATCTAGTAACCTAGTGATTGTTCGTAACAGGTTAGATATCTACAAGCTACTACACCTTTAGACTCAAGCCACAAGAATCCGATTAAGGACAGTCACTGACTCAGTCACTGACTCACTGCCCATACAAATGCACACACAGTAAACAGGTGGTCTAAGCATAAATCAAGGTGTGTCAATATGTGACTAGCCAACTCCTGAGTGTTCACAAGGGAAGATAATGGAACTGAGCAGATCAAACCCATATGATTTTATATGCACTGGCATTCGCCGGCATTTTGAATGAGTGGAAGTATAACGACAGGCAGGGGAGGGGATGCTCAGCTAAGTTAAATGGGCCACTGAGGAGAATCTAGACGTAAGCATGCCATCTGTGTGTGTTATGTGTGCAAAGGAATGAATGCGTGCGTATGTAGGAATGTGTGTGTGTGTGTGTGTGTGTGTGTGTGTGTGTGTGTGTGTGTGTGTGTGTGTGTGTGCGTGCGTGCGTGCGTGCGTGCGTGCGTGCGTGCGTGCGTGCGTGCGTGCGTGTGTGGTGGAAGGAGCCATTTCAGTTTCCGTCCTCTCAGTGTGTGTGAGCATAGCCATATCCCAGTGGATTTACAGTGAAATGTGCCTGGCAAAAGACAACCGAAAACACACAGCATGCTACACCCCGTGTGAGTAGGAGGGTATAACCCATTTCAGAGACTCATTACACATTTCTCCAGAACAACCAAAGACTGCTCCACGCCCCTCCATTTCCTGCACCTCTACTCCTCTTCTTAATATCCCTTAGTATCCCTCCTTCATACCTGTCCATAATAATCCTGTTTTTATCAGTCCCTTTGGGAATATCAGCCCTTTGGTGGAATATCAGCCCTTTCGAGCATCATTTTCCTCCAAAATACTGGCATCATATATAGACATTTGTCCTTCATACTCCTCAAAACCCTCTGTTTCCCTTTTGTATCCCTCACCCCTACACCCCCTCCTGTCACTCACCCAACCCTGGCGTAAAGAAAGGCTAGGGCATGTTCATGGACATGGTGAGGGCTGAGGCGTCCGCACTACGCGGGTCCTTCACCCCAATGATGAGGTCATTGGTCCTCCTGGTGCCCTCCACCAATGAGAGGACGTCTACCCTCTGCACCTGGTGACCTTTGAACTGCAGCATCTCCACATCCTCCTCCAGGAACTCAGCTGAAAGAGGGAAAGAAGTGAGGGAAGGAATAAAGATGAAAAACAAGTTTAGTGTTTAGACATACAGTACATGAATGTGATTATTTGTGGATGAAACAGAGACAAAGTTAGAAACTATTTCTGAAGGCCATACTCACAGTCCACCAAGAGAGTGTCGGGTTGCAACTGTGGGTGGAGTCTACCATATGCCAAACTGTCACTCAGGTTTTTACGAGAGGACAAGACGTTCATCAACACCTGGGTGATGCCACTGAGGGCCCGGTCCCCGTTGGAGGATCCCAGGGCCACGTACGTGCCACACAAACCCAGGCGAGGCCTCACTGCCGTGGGCACCAGGAAGGACAGGGGCCTCTTACCAGGCTGGATGACATTATGCTGCAGACAGAGACAGCAGAGAGAGGGTTATTCATATGCCCAATAACTGGTGGTTTAGATCAGGGTTTCCCAAACTCGGTCCTGGCCTGGGAGCACGTTTTGTTTTTTGCCCTAGCACTACACAGCTGATTCAAATAACCAACCCATCATGAGGGGGGCAGGACCGAGCTTGGGAAACCCTGGTTTTGATTGATTAAATCCAAGTCAAAGATAAAACCAGTCCATTATGTGACAGGCAGTGGTACCGGGTTCGGAGGCTGAGAGGTCTGGGTCTTGTTGGACCATGAGAAGTCCAGGATCTGGCTGTTCAACAGGATCCCAGACGGTGTCACTATCCTACTGCCAAACGGACGGTTCAGGGAGCTAAAGGGAGATTGCAGAGATAACACCAACCGTCTTACAATCATCAAATATGTATAGTCAACAACTGCAATAACATTTACAGTAATAGATCAAACATATTACACAGTCCTCTTTTTCTGAACAAAGCACCCAGCATCTGAAAACAATCATGACTATTTGGCCGATATTGGACCGCATCCTAACCTGAGTTACACATAAGCAACTTGACTCAAACCCAATGGTGGAAAAAATACCCAAATCTCATACTTGAGTAAAAGTAAAGATACCTTAATAGAAAATGACTCAAGTAAAAGTGAGTCACACAGTAAAATACTACTTGAGTAAAAGTCTAAAAGTATCTGGTTTTAAATGTATTTAAGTATTACAAGTACATGTAACCACTAAAATATACTTAAGTATCAAAAGTAAAAGTATAAATCATCTCAAATTCTTTATATTAAGCAAACCAGACGGCACGGTTTTCTTGTTTTTTTAATTTACGGAAAGCCAGGGGCACACTTTAACACTCAGACATCATTTACAAACTAAGCATTTGTGTTAAGTGAGTCTGCCAGATCAGGGGCAGTAGGGATGACCAGGGATGTCATTAGACATGTCCTGCTAAGCATTCAAAATGTAACGAGTACTTTTGGAAGTCAGGGAAAATGCATGGAGTAAAAAGTACATTATTTTCTTTAGGAATGTAGTGGAGTAAAAGTTGTCAAAAATAGAAATTGTAAAGTAAAGTACAGATACCAAAAAAAACTACTTAAGTGGTACTTTAATGTATTTTACTTAAGTACTTTACTCCATTGCACAAACCTTCAAAGTCCAGGATTATTAACTCAATAGGAGATTGGAACAAACATTTTTGATTAATAATGTCTCTGAGGTTAAAGGGATACTTTGGGATTTTGGCAATGATTTTTTTTGGCAATGATGCCATCTATCTGCTTCCCCAGAGTCAGATGAACTCATGGATACCATTTTTATGTCTCTGTGTGCAGTATGAAGGAAGTTAGAGGTAGTTTCGAGAGCCAACGCTAACTAGCATTGGCACAATGACTGGAAGTCTATGGTATCTGCTAGCATGTTTCTTGGTGTACCTCATGACGGAGACAATGAAGTCGTCAGGCCCCATAACCATGACCTGACTGGCCACGGCGCCCTCCTCCAGGGCGTACGAGGGCATGTAGTGACCCGGGGGAAACGCCTGGGAATCATTGATCATCTGGCGGAGCAGCACTGCCTGGGACTTACTGAAGGACCACAGGTAGCACAACAGGGGGGGGGCGGTCAAGGAATCAACAAGTTAGCCAGCTTTATGATGGTTCAAAACATCACACGGGTCTGATGTTCACGCTTCACGGTGATTCATGTCTCAATCATCTTCTTATTTTGTTTGATCAAAGTGTCTGATGATGTAATGTGTTGATCAAGAAGAACCTACCTGAGCATCTGTGTGACCATGTCTGAGATGGAAGAGTCATACATAGGGTCTCCCAGCCCACTGGCCAGGGCCACAGCAATCTTCAGAGACTGGACAGAGACATTAGTAAGTGAAAATTACAGAAGTATCTGTGCTTTACAGATACAGTACAGTCGTGGCCAAAAGTTTTGAGAATGACACAAATATTCATTTCCAAAAAGTTTGCTGCTTCAGTGTCTTTAGATATTTTTGGCAGATGTTACTATGGAATAGTGAAGTATAATTACAAGCATTTCATAAGTGTCAAAGGCTTTTATTGACAATTACATGAAGTTGATGCAAAGAGTCAATATTTGCAGTGTTGACCCTTCTCTTTCAAGACCTCTGCAATCCGCCCTGGCATGCTGTCAATTAACTTCAGGGCCACATCCTGACTGATGGCAGCCCATTCTTGCATAATCAATGCTTGGAGTTTGTCAGAATTTGTGGGTTTTTGTTTGTCCACCCGTCTCTTGAGGATTGACCACAAGTTCTTAATGTGATTAAGGTCTGGGGAGTTTCCTGGCCATGGACCCAAAATATCAATGTTTTGTTCCCGAGCCACTTAGTTATCACTTTTGCCTTATTGCAAGGTGCTCCATCATGCTAAAAAAGGCATTGTTCGTCACCAAACTGTTCCTGGATGGTTGGGAGAAGTTGCTCTCGGAGGATGTGTTGGTACCATTCTTTATTCATGGCTGTGTTCTTAGGCAAAATTGTGAGTGAGCCCACTCCCTTGGCTGAGAAGCAACCCCACACATGAATGGTCTCAGGATGCTTTACTGTTTGCATGACACAGGACTGATGGTAGTGCTCACCTTGTCTTCTCCGGACAAGCTTTTTTCTGGATGCCCCAAACAATCGGAAAGGGGATTCATCAGAGAAAATGACTTTACCCCAGTCCTCAGCAGTCCAATCCCTGTACCCTTTGCAGAATATCAGTCTGTCCCTGATGTTTTTCCTGGAGAGAAGTGGCTTCTTTGCTGCCCTTCTTGACACCAGGCCATCCTCCAAAAGTCTTCGACTCACTGTGTGTGCAGATGCACTCACACCTGCCTGCTGCCATTCCTGAGCAAGCTCTGTACTGGTGGTGCCCCGATGCCGCAGCTGAATCAACTTTAGGAGACGGTCCTGGCGCTTGCTGGACTTTCTTGGGCGCCCTGAAGCCTTCTTCACAACAATTGAACCGCTCTCCTTGAAGTTCTTGATGATCCGATAAATGGTTGATTTAGATGCAATCTTACTGGCGGCAATATCCTTGCCTGTGAAGCCCTTTTTATCCAAAGCAATGATGACGGCACGTGTTTCCTTGCATTTAACCATATTTGACAGAGGAAGAACAATGATTCCAAGCACCACCCTCCTTTGAATGCTTCCAGTGTGTTATTCAAAACTCAATCAGAATGACAGAGTGATCTCCAGCCTTGTCCTCGTCAACACTCACACCTGTGTTACTGAGAGAATCACTGACATGATGTCAGCTGGTCTTTTTGTGGCAGGGCTGAAATGCAGTGGAAATGTTTTTTGGGGATTCAGTTCATATGCATGGCAAATAGGGACTTTGCAATTAATTGCAATTCATCTGATGACTCTTCACAACATTCTGGAGTATATGCAAATTGCCATCATACAAACTGAGGCAGCAGACTTTGTGAAAATTAATATTTGTCATTCTCAAAACTTTTGGCCACGACTGTACATGCTGTAGACACCACAGTATACAGGGTTAACATTTACTATGGGATGCATGTAGTAATCATCAACCATTACTGATTAACTCAATGATCAGGTTGACACCCAAGTATTTTCATAAGTCATGTAAATGAAATAGGGCGCAGTACCTCAGCAATCCAGTGGTAGGTGCTGTTGCGCGGGACCTGGCTGGTGATGTTGTAGCCTTCCAGAATGTTCAGAGCTGTGATCAGAGCTGCTCCTGCACTGGGGGCTGGGGCTGCCATCACATGGTGCCCTACACAACATCAACAACAGAGAAATGGATGCATTTAGCCACAAGGTTGCAGGTTCAAATATCACATCTGGCAAGAATTGGGAGCGAGGATGCATCATCACAATATAATCGTGAAAAGATATTTGTTCAAAGGGAACCCTATATTTACCCTGATAGAAACTCTCGGCTGGCTGCTGTAGGATGGTGGTGTAGTTCCCAAAGTCCTCCTCAGAGAGAACTCCTCCTCTGGCTTGCACCTGTTAGAAAATACATGATTAAAAACCTCATTATAAACTGGGTGGTTCAAGCCTTGAATGATGATTGTCTGACAGCCGTGGTATATCAGACCGTATACCAAGGGTATGACAAAACATTTATTTTTACTGCTCTCATTTATTTGTACTGCTCTAATTACGTTGATAATCACCTTATAATAGCAATAAGGCACATCAGGGGGTTGTGGTATATGGCCAAAATACCATGGCTTAGGGCTGTTTTCACGTACTCCGCGTTGCATCGTGCTTAAGTACAGCCCTTAGACGTGGTATATTGGTCATATACCACACCCCCTTGGGCCTTATCGCTTAAATACATGAAACACATGATAATACCTTTCCATTCTGGCAAGAGTTGTGCTGATGGAATAAAGTTGACTAGATCCCTATAAATAAGGAATAACCAAGTGACGTCACGAGAAGCAGTATCTTTTGGAGCAGGATGAAGTTACCCCTATACACTGATCCAAGGACAGTGTTACGCTTTCCCCTCCTAATGGTTAAGGTTAGGATTTAGAGAAGGTAAGCTGATCATAGAGATGTCCCTAAGTGCTACGTCTACCCAGAGCATATCTTTTAAAGTGGAGCCAATACAGTATTTATGAGTGCTTATACAATGCCAGAGGCTGACGGCCGGGAGACAGATGCGCTCCTTACTGCAGCTGCCATTTCCTGGGTCAGGTTTCCACTGTAGAACTCTGCAATCCCATTGGCTGCCAAAGCGTCCAAGATGGCGGCCAGGTCGGGTCGTCGGGAGAACAGGCCGGAGAGGGGAGGCTGACCATTGGGGAGAAACAGGGCACGGAAAGCCTCCGACACATTCTTGTCCTTTACCTTGGCCAGGGCCTCAGCTAGAGAGAAGGGGGGATACAGAGTAGGATGAAGTTGCCCCTAGACACTGATCTAAGGAGCACCGATGCATAATATGTTTAGCATAATATCAATTCCTCATGTTTACCCAGGTCATGTGTAACATTGAAACCACTTCTGGCCACATCTGCTGCCATGGTGACTACATCCTTCCAAGGCATTCTGGGAAAAAATTCAAAAATATCCGTTTGGATTGTGTTATCATTACATTTTATGTCCTAAATCTGTAATCAAATATGGTTTAACAGACATTTGTATCCAAAGCCACTTACAGAGGTAGGATCTTAATTTGAGCCATTTTGTTACAGCAGAAAAATGATTCTGCAGCAACAAGAAATATTAATTATTATGTGAATGATAATTAAATGGACATTTTTGTAGCGGGTGATTAATTTTTCGCTAGGACAAATCAACTCTGAAATTTCAAAGTGGAAATTACAAACTTTAGAAGTGTTTTTAAGACTCAAATAGACTATAAGTTTGCATTTCCTGCAGTGCAAAAAAATTATCAGCAAAAAAAAGAGTGATCAAATTAAGATCCAACATCTGTGCATAGCTATATTTAGTGTATGTAGACAACATTGTAATCAAACCCACAGCTTTGTTCAACGCTGCACCCCACTCCTCCAACTGAGCCACGATAATGACCATGTATCACTGGAGTAATTATAGCTCCACTGTACAGGAGATGGACTAATAGTCCCCTTGTACAAGGCTGATACAGAGAATAACACTCTACTCCTGATAAACCCATTCAAAGGCTTGGGACTGTCTGTGTGCGCTAAACTGGAGCAAGCAGACCTCCAGAGCCTATTAAACCTTGTGGAATTTAACTGGGGCTAGTGAGCTTCAATGCTCTAAGACAAAGAGACTTCATCAGTGATAAAAAGCCATGGAGACTTCACTTTACCTTCCGTAAAGCTGGTGGGCCTGGTGCATCCCACTGAGCATGCCCGGAACTCCAACCATCAGGCCAGGCTGGAACAGAGATAGTGAACATTTCCCGTGACTACAAATACCAGAACTCCAGGCCGACACAACACTTGACCTTTAGCTGTCGACTAAGGCCGTGTTCGAGAGCATCATAAAGATTGCAGGCGACTGCCGACTGACTGATCTACAAATCACCTTGCATCATAAGTAACGACTCAATATTGTTTTGTAGAACAGACATGTCAGTCACAATATACCCATGATACATTACGGTTTTGATGCTCTCAAGCTCGGCCTGAGGTTATGATGAGGCTCTTACCTTGAGCTCCAGGTTGGTCTGTAACATGTCCTCCAGGATGGCAGAGGGCGCTGTCTCACTGAAGTCTATGACCCTGCTCTCGTTCCTACGGATGTCATGCACTAGCATCACGCCTCCACTGCAAATAACAAAGACCAGTGTTGTTCAACAGCAATAAGCACATCCTCTTCTTGCAGATCTAAGGGACATAACTCACACTTTGATTTGGATCCACCTAATCCTATTGACTATCTATTGCTGGTGATGATCTGCTGGTGTGACGTGTGAAGACTCACCCGCCGATGCCGGAGGTGTGTGGGTGTATGATGCCCAGACAGAGAGCAGCAGCGATGGCAGCATCCACACTGGAGCCTTGCTTCTCCAGGGCCTCGAAGCCCAGAGATGTACACTGGGCCACGTCAGTCACCACTGCCCCCTGGTTAAAGATCTGACACACAGGGAAGAGGAGAGGGAATTTACTTAGATTGGGGGAGGGAATGAGGGTGGAGAGAGGAAGGGAGAGGATGGAGAGACAGAGAGATAGGTAGAGGGTAAAGAGAGGAAGATGGGCGGAAGGCAGACACACACACACCTGTGGGTCTCCGAAGTAGATCTGCATGATGAGAGCAATAGTGACTCCTGTGGCAAAGGTGAGGCAGGCTGTGATGATGACAGTGAGGCCATCTCTCTGGCAGGCACAGCCCTCCGCTAAGGGGTCTCTGGTGGTCTCCCGCAGGGGTGTGATGTCATGGCTGGCCAGGTCAGAGGCGGAGGACGGGAGACGCTGCAGACGGGCTGACTTCAGAAACAGGTCTGGGTCTGGAACATTGAGGTCAGAGGTCAATGCAATTCAGGAAGCGTTTAATGGGCATGAAGGGCAATAGGCAGGCAGCAGTTCCCAGAATAAGTACAACCAGACCCATTATTTATATCTAAATACTGTATATGGCTCTGAGTACAACAACATATTGAACATCATACATGACTGTCTGGCAGACAAGGGAGGTAAAGGAGATGTCACTGCTATGACAGTGTTATGTAGACCTTATGACTGATGTTTTGGTTAATCACCACCTTATTGTCTGCTATGTCTCCACCGGTCTCTTACCCGTGTCTTGCTCGCTAAGGAAGTTGTCGTCATCTTTGCGTGATTTGAGAGTGTTTTCCCCGGAAACCACGTCATCCTCGGGTAACCGGGGGAAGCTGGTAATGCTCATGTAGTCCACCGGTGAGTAGGCACTTCCCAGGGTCGTCTCCTGGCTCGGGTCTTTCTCTGTCATGGTGCCGCTGGAGTACCCGGCCACGGCATCGTTGGCAGGGTTATACATGGCGGTGGTCCAGTTAACACAACTAATGAATAGAGGAGTCAGCGCAACCTGAGCTCTTCTCTCTTGTTGACTTACAGCATCCACTGATGATGTTGTTCAGCAGACTTCAGGGTGAATTGTCTTCAGTTTTGCCTTTTGACGTCACACGAGATAGCCATGTAGCCTAAGCCTGGTGTGTTAAAATGTTGCAATTAGTTATGCTATTGGTCTGCAATAATACACTTGTTATTGGTCCGTTGTAACAATGTTGCACTTGATCCGTAACATTGTTGTCTGGCTCCCTCTAGGTCTAGGAGGTGATGCGGCAATTATTCATAGCCTATCCGATTCCATTCGCAAGACCTGTGGAAAGATTAAACGCATCTAATATCATTCATAGTTGAAAATAAAGCCAACACCACATGCATAACTTAATAGATTGAGTATTAAAACAGTAGGCCAAATACATAGCCCTCTATGAATATTAGGCTACCAATAGTCTATGCTTCCACCGTGAAAGTGGTCGTGAAACATCAGCTATATGCGGCAAATATCTACCTAGGCCTACAACCACAAAACCCGCGTAATGTGGTTATTAGATCAAATGTGTCAGAATTGATCGCGTCAGCTGCTCCCTGAGAGGGTTGTTGTTATCCCCTTGTTGATTTTCCAGCCTACGCTTCGAGATGCAACCTACATAGGCTACAGCCTACACTGCTGGCTTCCAGAAATTGACGCATCGCTAAGGTTACCCCCCTTTGCGACGGAATATTCTTTGCAGTAAAACAAAATTGTGAAATTCTTACCATTTGAGACAGACAACTGTATTCAAGCATCAACCAATTCAGATAGGACGTTCTTGTAGAATTTATAATGGAAGGAAGGCAGAACATTAGGGCTTTCCTGTAGCCATCTCCAGATAGAGAGCAGGGGCGTATTCATTACGCAGTCAATATAAAAACGTTATACAAACGTTGTTGCAAAACGTTTCCTAAACGTTTTATTAAACGGAAGCGAACGAAACGGGGCGGGAACTACCTGAACTCGTCCAATAGAAACTCTCGTTTTTGTTGCAAAACGTTGCAACTGTTTGGACTAATCATTACACCTAATATGTGATATCAGAGAGGAAGAAGCAAGAGGGGTTTACTTCGCCTAAAATCTGTTCACGAAAATAAGACTATGGAGTGAGGCATTTTTGTGTGGAGGTCACTAGTTAGGTTTAGGTTAGGTTTCCATCCAATCAAATAAATTGTGATTTGAATTGGCGACACATTTTCGAGCAGGTGATCAGAGGCGCAACTTGCGTTTAAGAAGTGGGGGGCATCATTTATTATTATTATTATTTTTTTAATTATCCAGCAGGATAAACACTCTAAACAGCCTACCCCACCGCTCGGAGGCATGCGCATTGGTCCTGAAGCACACCGTTGCCTCGTTTTGTATCACATTCCAATGATAAAACGGGGGGGACAGAAATGCAATTTCAGAACCGTCCCTAGAGAAAGTTGCGCCCCTGCTTTACATGATGATTATTATATCAATATTTGAGCCTAATGGCATTTCCACCATCATTTCTCACATAATTAATTTTACCAAAGATCTCCTGCATGTCGAACGAACAAATTATCTGTCTGCATTTATAAAATTGTACGGTAACTTCCTGTTTCGATCACAGCTGTCTTTTTTTTTTTAATAGGCTACAGTATATATTTTTTTACTCACATAAAAACTGGATGGAAATGTGGTTATTGAGTGTCGAATCTGGTCAACAAAAATGAAATTGCTCATTTGATACGTGAGGCTTATTTGATTGAATAGAAGTTTTGTGATGGTTAGGTTGTTACAAATGTACTGATATAGCCTAAATTGATGCACATGGCATTTTGGCAACTTCGAAAAATACTACTTTATATCAGAGTTGTGCCTATCGTTACCACGCTTACCTGCCCTCTCATTGGCTAGAATGGTCCCACCTGATCTCGCCTTATCCTTCCTGCCTTCCATCTTTGAGGACATGTATTTCCATTGTTAAATATGAGCGGTCACTCAGTTATCTTGTCAATATAATAGATGATCTTCGGTGATATGTAAGATCAGTGACATAACTAAAGTGAATGGTCACATGGTCACCACTGAAGGTAAGCCTACAGGTCACACAATGAGATGTGGTAGCCTACAGTTGTTGATCCTAAAATACAATATGGTCTCACCTTGAGACGGCAGGACTCACCTGCAATCAAACTGTTGGAATCTTACAGTCGGTGAACAAACACAGATCTCGTTGAAAACGTAACATGTAGGTATATTTACATATAGCCTACAACACCCCATAAAAAACATAAATAGGTATCTGGTTTAGCATTTACCTGAGACTGTGCTTCTGGAAGGGGAAGTGGTGTTGTCTCTTTACTGAAGTTGCAGAACTAGTTTCAGTAGGTTAGGGCGTGCTGTAGCAGATTACTGAAAGGATTGGAAACCTGAGGTTGGACAGACCGCCTCTCCCTCTCTCTGTTTATAGGCTACACCACCCTGCAGCTCAAGGAAATAGAATTAGGGCCACTTTCCACTACACTATATGACACAAACTAGGTCCAGGAGAGATACTTGTGTAAAGACACGGATCTACATTCAAATATCTCTTTAAGAGACATCAACACCACATACCCTCCTCTGAGTGGTACAGTGTAAAGACAAAGGCTCTTGAAAAAATTACCTTAATACCAGTAGTAAGCATTTTTGCTCTCTTTAACAAATTGAAAATGAAAGGCTTTTAAAATATCCACACATTTGTGAATCATAGCATTAATCAAGTGTGCAAACTATGTGCAATATGGTTTAGATGAGAAGCTCTTGTATAATTTAAATTGCTATCCTTATTTTGTTAGTCTATATACTATGGTATTTACGGTATGCTTGTGGGTCTGTGTGTCTATGTGCGAGTGTTTGTGCGTGTGTATGTGTATTTTAACCCTGCTAGGTCGTACAATGTGTCAGCTGCTCAAAAACCCATACTTATTTTTTCCCCCACAAGATTTAAAACTGGGACGTTCTTGGAGAGGCTGTTGTTTCTGTGTGTATTCCTGTACTGTCTTCCCCATTGCCCACCCATTTGTCTTTTCCAGCCATGTGACCATGCCCCCCTTCCCCCCAGTCCTCACCCCCACCCAAGCTACCCTGTCCCCCCTTCCCCCCAGTCCTCACCCCAACCCCCACCCAAGCTACCCTGTCCCCCCAGTCCTCACCCCAACCCCCACCCAAGCTACCCTGTCCCCCCTTCCCCCCAGTCCTCACCCCAACCCCCACCCAAGCTACCCTGTCCCCCCTTCCCCCCAGTCCTCACCCCAACCCCCACCCAAGCTACCCTGCCCCCCCTTCCCCCCAGTCCTCACCCTAACCCCCAGCCAAGCTACCCTGCCCCCCCCCCCCCCTTCCTTTCCCTCCAGTCCTCACCCCAACCAACCAGTCCTTCAGGTGTAAATGACGAGACGAGATTCAGGTTGTCAACCTGAGTGTTTATTGTTTTTGTTGTTGTTGTTGTTGTGTGGTACCTGCGTTTTTCTGAATGGATGTTGTAGTAACCCATCCGTTGGTGGTTGCATAGGTCTTCACTGTCTATGGACTTGACTGTCTATGGACTTGACTGTCTATGGTCTTGACTGTCTATGGACTTGACTGTCTATGGACTTGACTGTCCACTCAGGGATGGAACAATTCAGTACATCACAAAAACCATGCAGAAATAGTGAAAGGCACGATCACCATAGATATCAGATACACCAATCTTTTTTATATGTCTATAAATAGTTGTTTTGACGGGGGAGGGGTGTACTCATTGAGATGGTACATGGGAGAACCCCAAAGTATCTTTAAGCTGCCATCATTTTTAGGGCGCAAAGCAGAACAAAAATAATCCACACACAATCAACCCCCTTTCTTTTAAAACATTAACATACTAGGTGAACAACTGTTCTAAGAACTAAACGGGAAAAAATACAAGCATATCTTTTTTTGTTGATACATTTCAGATTTTTTTTCAATCTATCTGCTTACTCCATCCTCTGTCACACCCCCTCTTTCTTCCTCCCTCCCTCCCCCACAACTCTCACGTCACACTAGACACAAGTGCACCTGGTGGCCCCGCCCTCTCTCTGTGATTGGCGGGTTGCCACCCTAAACTCACACCTTTCATTAGTCCCACACTACATACTCAGAAAACAACAACTTGGAGATAACATGGACGTCAAGGTGAGAGGGTGATGGAAAGAAGGAAAATAACAACAAGAAAAAGAGAAAAACAGTCTCGCAGTGAGGACCAACAAGGCCTTGTTAGAGGTGGTGAGTTCCACACACACACACACACACACACACACACACACACACACCTATGGTCTCTCATGTATAGGCCCCCTCCCCTCTCTCTTTGTAAAATGTCTTCATCATGTGAGTAAGAAGTGTGACCACAGAGATACTGTAGTATAAGGTTCAGAAAACTCTAGGGGTTAAGGAAGCATGGAGACCAGATGTGTGTGTATCTGTGTGTGTATGTGTGTGTGTGAGTGAGTCGTTACTGCAATCCACACACTGCGTCATTCATAGGATCAAACAGAGTTACATACAGTCATCATTTAAAACAGCAACAGAAAAATAAATATACATAATATTAATAATTATATCATATTAGTAGATCATTCAAACAAAATATAGTAATTTACAAGATAGTTGGCGATACGTTGAGTGGAACATGGTGGTTTGTGATTGAAGGGACAAATAAATGTTTCTAGTTCAGAACATCCTAAACAATAAGAACAATTTCTCACCTCACTCTCACTGTATCTAGAGAACAATTAATATTCCACTGCTCCCACAAATACATCTTTATACTTTCAAATATGTGTTGTGTTATGATGATGCCAGCATGAAATGATCCTGTGTTGTTACAAGTTATTACACTTTTATCCCCCTAGAGAGCAGTGTCTAATTGGACCGTTAACACATCTAACCCAAAAGCTCCAATAGGGTACATCTCAATTGGTCACATCTCAGTGTAGATTAGGGAAAGTATAAGTGGATAGGATGCCACGTTAGATTATTGAGATGCATCCTTACTGTCCCATTCAGGAAAGAGGCAGGGACAGTATTGTCCTCAGTCAAGATGGTAGCTACTTTAAGGACTCTAATCCTGAGTCGCTTTTACACCTAACAGCAAGGAGCATTACAACCTGTATTCTAATATGTACAAGAAAAATAATTGATCATTATTTGTCTTTTGAAGTATTTTTTTTTAACACACACCCTCTCACACTCCCACAGACCTTTGATGGTTCGATACAAAACAAAAAGAAAAGAGTAAACATCCCAAGGGAGAATAAAAGACATCACACAGCACACAGCTAAAACTTTGACTCACAAAAATGTATGACAGTGCAAACTTACATCCATGTCTCAAATAATTGACAAACGTTAGTATATAGTCAAATAGACTTCAGCACCATAGTTTACTATTGTAGTTGAATACATCTCAGATCTTGGATCTTAAGGTGGGGGACACTGTTACGGCTGGATGTGCTATTAGGAGGCCAGGGAGTGGGTGTAGAAGGTAAAGGGTCACTCATAACTCATTCTCTGTCCTTGAGCTAGTCTTTACTAGAAACACTGAGCAGTATCAGCCCGGTGGACATCGTGTGTGTGTGTGTGTGTTTGTGTGTTCACCCCGAGTCTCCTACCATGATTACCCTGTTGTCACTGAATGACGTGAAGTGAAAAGGGATTGGTCGATGTTATCTATTTCCCTGTTTGTCTTTTCATGGGTAAGGTTGTCACTTGGTTAATATTTAGTTAGGGGGAGGTGTCTTAATGCAGAAGCATCACAGCACAACAACATCAGTTGGAGCCCAATGTGTGTGCTGAGCAAATGTATATAGATTTTTTCTCCATTTTTTTCCCTATATACTATTCTCTATAACTAGGCCAAGTTTTTAGGTTGTCAGCTATTTGGATGAAACGGTGTGCTCTCATTATGGGGCTGCAGGGAACAGGCTTTTCCTATCACAGACATCATTCAGAGAGCATTGGTTAGGCCTACCTTCTCCATAACTTTAATAACAGTAGCAGACAAACAAACAAACCAAAATATAATAAAGAGTTGCCATCTATACCGCCTTGCACCTACTTTAGCCTGTCATACCTTGTAACCTACAGGCAACCCTTGGCTAGTTTCCCTACATATATAATTATGGTACGTCCCAACAAAGTAATTTGCACAGGACATACACAGTTAACTATGCACAGTCATTGAAGCTAGCTAAACTAGACTTCTTATGACCAGAGAGCTCTGAATTACTTTCATGATCGTGTTGTAGTTGTTGAACAAAGACGTTTAGGAAATTAGGGAATCAGCTTCCTGCTTTGCAAGGCTGCCTGACTTGAGATAACAGAGTGCCTGTTTGTTTCAGCATTGGCAAACTTGTCTTAGTCACAGATGGCAAGCCAAATATGTAAAAGTAGCCAGTTAGGCATTCTAAAAACGAGCTATTGGTTACCCAGAAAGCTACACTACACAGTCAACTATATCTACTCTGGTTCCTCTGTCATCCTATCTAAACTCTCCAATTCGTCGTTTCTTGTCTTCTTTTTACTCTTTAGTCTGTTTTCGTCGTCCTCTCTTTCACCTTCCTCTACCTGCTTCCATCCCTCACATTGGGACAAGAGGAAAAACACCTCTTCTGGTTTTTCTCCTCTCTCACTGTAATGTACACGGTATACCCTTCCTTTTTGCGAACAGATTTTTTTAATAAAAAAATGTTTCGTAACTCAAACACTGCAAATAAAGGACAAGATAAGATGTGGGCAGCCTTTCCCTGTCTTCATTCATAACAAGTATAGCTACGTAGATACTCAACGGCTAAAATGATTACGTGTCCATGGGTGTACTATCTAATAAAGATTCCCTAAAAAAGCTTGTTCCCGCAGAAAGAGAGTGAGCATCTTTAATTTCTCCTCCTTAGCCTGTCTGTCCCCCAACCTGATTAAAAGCATTAGGACGGCTGCAAAGGGGAGAGGGCCATGTGTTCCATCACAGTAAATAGGTGAACTTCCACTAGGAAGAGACAGAGGAGAGGAGTGTTTCAACTGAAATGGAGAGAGTAGATTGAACTTTTTATAGTTTTACACACATATTAGTTGCTAAGTAATATTTTTTTGCAAGTTTTTCAAAAATGTTTATATGTGACAGCTAACAACAATAGACTTAAGTAATTAGAGGGCTTGGTTGGGGTTTAGGGCCTAACATGGCACAGTAGCCTACGTAAATCAATTATGTGTGTGTGTGTGTGTGTGTGTGTGTGTGTGTGTGTGTGTGTGTGTGTGTGTGTGTGTGTGTGTGTGAGAGAGAGAGAGAGTGATTTAGTGAAAGAGAGAGAGAGTGTCTATGTGCTGTGTGTGCATGTGTAAATGATGCGTGTACGTTGTGTGCATGTGTATTTACATATTTGTCGACATGAGTATATATGTGTGTGTGTCCATATAAATCTACCTGTATATATGTAAGGGGGAGTATAACCACTAATGCCCTCAGAGTAAATGGCTCCCCCTGTGTTTGTGGAAGCTCAGTGGCAGATGTTACGCTGGCAGGGCTGGTGCAGGTAGGTGTTTCTAGCGTGGGCTGCGTGGCGGGGAACCTGCTCCCTAGTGCGGTTCTGGCGCTGGATGCGGTTGCGTCCAAGGTGGCGCCTCTCAATGCGGGCCTTGCCCCTCTGAACCCTGGCCACCTGGGTCACCTTGGCCAGGGTACCAGCCTGGGCAGCGGCTCCTCGGGTCACCCTGGTGGGCATGGTATTATGGACGGCAGAGGTAGCGGCTGGTTCTGCCACCCTGCTAGAGGAGGGGAGGAATAGGAGGAAGTGGGGGTATAGAACATTAGTCAAGCAGTTATGTAGCTCTCTCATAGAACTGTGGCTATGTGCCAGATCTATTACATGGTGACAAAGATATAATAAGGTGTTGGTCGGTCGGTCCTCACCTCATGCTGCCTGTCAGGCTGGTGATGCTTTCCTCCCCGACGATGGACAGGTTGCCGTTGGAGATCATGGACAGGTTGCTAGGGGAGACGTAGACGGACATGCTGGGGTGCTCTATAAGCAGATCCTCCATGGGGCTGGTCTCGGCCGTGGCTCCCTCTGCAGTGAAACAGGGGGGAGGGGTAACGAACCAGCTCTCGTCCATGCAGCCTCTCTCCGACCCACTACTGCCAGGGGACACAGATGGGGTGGAGAGCCTGGCCCGCCTTTTTAGGGATATGGGCGTAACGATTCCCGTGGCTAACGGGCTAGCAGAAGGGAGAGTGGAGAAGGGGTATGATGGCGCCACTGTCGCCGCTCGTGAACAAGCTTTGTGTGTTCTGTGGCGATTCTGATGTTTGGGGGGAGGGGTTGGAGAGGGGACGGGGCACTCAGTTCTGGTGGGTGTGTCTGGGTGATTTGATTGGTTGTTTTGTGCTTGCGCCTGTGCTATCGATGGCGCCTCTATCCCTCCCTCTACTAGCATCACACAATCAGCTTCCCCTGAGAACAGAGTAAAGGTGGGACCATGGAGGAGTTGGCCAATTGAGGTAGGGTGTATGTTTAGGGTGGTGTAGGTTAGGGGGAAAGGGGAAGGCAAAGGGGAAGAAGCCATGCAGGTTGTGGGGTCGTTAAAAGGGGAGCACACGCACGCACACGCACGCACGCACGCACACAGACACACGCACACAGACACACCAGTGTGAGAAATGTCAGGATTTTTTTTTTTTTATTGTAGAGGGGGGAGAAGAAAGGGTAAAGAAACACAAAACATAAAAATAGGAATAATATAATTAGTTACTTCGACCCTCTAACCGCTTGGTCATGTCAGTGACAGTATTGTTGTACTGACTGTTTTGTGATGTGTTTCATTGGGGCTTATATAATTAGTTTGAGACGTGGCCTCTAAACTATTCAGATTCCCTTTTATGGAGATTTTAAACAATATATTAGCCCCCACACCCCCATCACTATATGGCCACACTAGAGAGGACTGAAGTGCTGACCACAAATCACCAAAACCTTTGACCTTAGAAAACGAACAGCTGATGTACATGCTCAACAGTACCGTCAATATCCTCACTTCTGTCCATTCTGGCATGGCCATCTAGTGACTACCATTTCCCTCTCCACTTCCAACACCTTCCAACCATCCCTAAGGGAGGACTCACCAGGCAGGTTGACCAGCATCCATCCTTCCTCGTCAGCGTCGGTCACACAGGGGTTGGGCCCCTTGATCTCTGCGGCCACCTCCTCCACCTCTCCGAAGAACAGGCTGCTCAGAGCTTGGAACATGGCTAGGCCGGTTGGTTGGGTACACGTCAATGGGTAAAAAGTCAAGGGTCAGGGATCGCGGAAGTCAGGTTCTATGTATAGTTGTAGTTCTCAAGGTATAGCTAGCTGCCTTTGTGTGTTTTTGCTACTTATTAAGTATTTTTGTAGTCTTATTTAGTTCGTTATTTCGCTTTGTCAAACAGTTGCCAGGTCAGGAAAGTGAGCACGGTTTTCTTGGCCTCTCTTTGCTTCAACCCTTTTCTTGTCTTGATCTCGTAGGTTGATTTTCTTACAGGACTCGACAGGCTTCCTTAGTGCAAATGTAAGGTTTTACTTGGTATCGCTGCAAAGGCCTGTGGGGAGACAAAAGAAAGACAGGAGAGACTATTAATAACAGCAAGAAAATATTTAGATTACAAATCCAAAGACAATGGGAACAAGTCGAGAGGAACATTAGAAAGCAGCGTTGCAAATCACAAAGTAGTAAAAAGCGAGATGAAGGAGATACACGATATGGCCAAAAATGGTGGATTTGACTATTTCAGCAATAGCTGTTGCTGACAGGTGTATAAAATTGAGCACACAGCCATGCAATCTCCATAAACAAACATTGGCAGTAGAATGGCCCCTACTGAAGAGCTCAAGGACTTTCAACGTGGCACCTTTCCAAGTCAGTTAGTCAAATTTCTGCCCTGTTAGAGCTGCCCCGGTCAACTCTAAGTGCTGTTATTGTGAAGTGGAAACGTCTAGGAGCAACAACAGTTCAGCCGTGAAGTGGTAGGCCACACAAGCTCACAGAACGGAACTGCTGAGTGCTGAAGCGCGTAGCTCGTAAAAATCGTCTGTTCTCGGTTGCAACACTCACTGCAGAGTTCCAAACTGCCTCTGGAAGCAACGTCAGCACAAGAACTGTTCGTCGGGAGCATCATGAAATGGGTTTCCATGGCCAAGCAGCCGCACACACGCCTAAGATCACCATGCGCAATGCCAAGCATCGGCTGGAGTGGTGCAAAGCTCGCCTCCATTGGACTCTGGACTATGGAGCAGTGGAGTAATGAATCACGCTTCACCATCTGGCAGTCAGACGGATGAATCTGGGTTTGGCGGATGCCAGGAGAACACTACCTGTCCGAATGCATAGTGCCAACTGTAAAGTTTGGTGGAGGAGGAATAATGGTCTGGGGCTGTTTTTCTTGGTACGGGCTAGGGCTCTTAGTTCCAGTGTAGGGAAATCTTAACGCTACAGCATTCAATGACATTCTAGACGATTCTTTGCTACCAATTTTGTGGCAACAGTTTGGGGAGGGCTCTTTCCTGTTTCAGCATGACAATGGCCCCGTGCACAAAGTGAGGTCCACACAGAAATAGTTTCGAGATCGGTGTGGAAGAACTTGACTGGCCTGCACAGACTCCTGACATCAACCCCATCAAACACCTTTTTGGATGAATTGGAATGTCAACTGCGAGCAAGGCCTAATCGCCTAACATCAGTGCTCGACCTCACTAATGTTCTTGTGCATGAATGAAAGCAAGTCCCTGCAGCAATGTTCCATCATCTAGTGGAAAGCCTTCCCAGAAAAGTGGAGGCAGTTATAGCAGCAAAGGGTGAACCAACTCCATATTAATACCCATGATTTTGGAATGAGATGTTCGACGAGCAGGTTTCCACATACTTTTGTCCATGAAGTGTATGTGGCAAAATCACGTGAGCAGAACTGAACAAAAAGAGCCTTTCTGTTCCAGGGCTACTTTAATCATGTTGGTCAAGGAATCATTTATGAGGAAAAGATTAGAAAGTGTGATTGGTTGGCTGCATCTCAACAGTCTCACGTGTTTTCCTCACCTCATCCTCATCTCCTTCCCTTCACCCGCACTAATCTGAAAGAAATTGACGGGTAAACTGAAACCAAATGCACAGTAGGCATCCACTTATAATGCTTTCCCCTGTTCTGTGTCCTCAGATCAGTGCATATGAAGGGAAGGAGATGAGGAGAGGAAGGCACTAGAGTATTGAGATGCAGTCGCTTGAGACTGCAGGAGAATGTTTGTCTGGGTCATACTGGCTGACTGGAGACAGGCTGACTGATACAGGCTGACTGGAGACAGTAACAGTTTTACGGTTCTGTTTCAGCTGGTCAATTTGTCTTCAATCTACTAGCAAATTATGCCGTAACAACAGTACGCACATTGTGGTGCTTACTGTACTTCAAAGGATTCAACTCAAGTTGGAAAATGTGTAACTATTGGGTAATTGTAATGTAGTTCCGAAATGAATAACAAGTAAATAGCTTAATACGCGCAACAAATCGTAAACAATCACAATAGTATTTTCTCAATAGGATCATAAAATGTATGCATGCAGTTAGAATCTGTAAGACACTCTGACACAAATGCCAACAGATAGATTGCTTCTTTCAGATGAGTTCTTTGAATTGGGTTGTAATGAAGGAACTTAGATTAAAGGAAGCTATTGCAGAATAAGGAGACGCAGCCAGGCTGTTCCTGAGGAGCAATGGCGTTACACCCTCCCCCCGTGCTACTGCTATAGTGAACAACAGAATGGGTTTAGGCCAGATGGACAACCGAGAGAAGACACGAGGGGCCCGATTCTGATTAAGGAAAAGTACGCCTTTCTTTCTTACACACTTCTCAGTAGTTGGAATTCAGACTTACCTTATGAAGGTGCATATAACGGTGCTTCCATTGCGCGCGTTGAATACATGTAATTCAGCGCGCCTGTCGTTGTGATTCTGGATGGCCAGATTGCTAGCAAGAATGACAAGAAACTGCCATGTGGAGATCGTAAATGGCTCGTTTCAGTTTGTTTAATCTTGTTATTGATTGCTAGCTAGCTAGCCAACAACTTCAACGATATATTTTAGAGACAACAAGTGGTCATTGTGCAAATGTGTTTATGTTTTCAATAAACATTGGAGAAGAAACACAGTTTACATGTTGTCAACAATCTAAGCCAACCTCATCTGTTTTGCCCGATGGTTGTGAACGGGTCGTTTTTGTTGCTAAACAACCAACCCATCTATCCACCTTCGTCTCCATTTCAGCACCAACTGATAGATTAAAAAATACTCTGATCTTGTAGATTATTTTGGCACATTTTAGGGTTAGGAAAGTATGCATGAATCATTAAAAAAACAGGTTTGGAGAGCCTTTACGCACAAAAAAATACAGGGTTTTCTTTCAGCACATTCCCAGTGGGTCAGAAGTTTATACTCTCAATTATTATTTGGTAGCATTGCCTTTAAATTGTTTAACTTGGGTCAAACGTTTTGGGTAGCCTTCCACAAGCTTCCCACAATAAGTTGGGTGAATTTTGGCCCATTCCTCCTGACAGAGGTGCTGTAACTGAGTCAGGTTTGTAGGCCTCCTTGCTCGCACACGCTTTTTCAGTTCTGCCCACAAATCTTCTATAGGATTGAGGTCAGGGCTTTGCGTTGGCCACTCCAATACCTTGGCTTTGTTGTCCTTAAGCCATTTTTCCACAACTTTGGAAGTATGCTTGGGTCATTGTTCATTTGGAAGGCTCATTTGCGACCAAGCTTTAACTTCCTGACTGATGTCTTGAGATGTTGCTTCAATATATCCACATAATTTTCCTTTCCACATGATGCCATCTATTTTGTGAAGTGCACCAGTCCCTCCTGCAGCAAAGCACCCCCACAACATGATGCCGCCGCCCTCCGTGCTTCACGGTTGGGATGGTGTTCTTCGGCTTGCAAGCCTCCCCCTTTTTCCTCCAAACATAACGATGGTCATTATGGCCAAACAGTTCTATTTTTCTTTCATCAGACCAGAGGACATTTCTCCAAAAAGTACGATCTTTGTCCCCATATGCAGTTGCAAACCGTAGTCTGGATTTTTTATGGCGGTTTTGGAGCAGTGGCTTCTTCCTTGCTGAGCGGCCTTTCAGGTTATGTCGATATAGGACTCATTTTACTGTGGATATATATACTTCTGTACCCGTTTCCTCCAGCATCTTCACAAGGTCTTTTGCTGTTGTTCTGGGTTTGATTTGCACTTTTCGCACCAAAGTACGTTCATCTCTAGGAGACAGAAAGCATCCCCTTCCTGAGCGTTATGACGGATATGTGGTCCCATGGTGTTTATACTTGCGTACTATTGTTTATACAGATGAACGTGGTACCTTCAGGCGTTTGGAAATTGCTCCCAAGGATGAACCAGACTTGTGGAGGTCTACAATTTTTTTCTGAGATCTTGGCTAATTTCTTTTGATTTTCCCATGATGTCAAGCAAAGAGGCACTGAGTTTGAAGCTAGGCCTTGAAAATACATCCACAGGTACACCTCCAATTGACTCAAATGATGTCAATTAGCCTATCAGAAGCTTCTAAAGCCATGACATAATTTTCTGGAATTTTCCAAGCTGTTTAAAGGCACAGTCAGCTTTGTGTATGTAAACCTCTGAGCCACTGGAATTGTGATACAATGAATTATAAGTGAAATAATCTGTCTGTAAACAATTGTTGGAAAAATGACTTGTGTCATGCACAAAGTAGATGTCTTAACCATCTTGCCAAAACTATAATTTAACAAGAAATTTGTGGAGTGGTTGAAAAATGAGTTTTAATGACTCCAACCTAAGTGTATGTAAACTTCCGACTTCAACTGTAAATTCGTTAGGTTCAGCCCTACAGAAGCCTATAGCTTGGGTGTCCAACTTTCATCCATGCAAATTATGAGGGCACACAATTAACATTCAGAACGATGGCACAGCTATTTATCAAATCACACAAAAAAGGTCACATGTACCGTAAAATGCTTACTTACAAGCCCTTAACCAACAATGCCGTTTTAAGAAAATAGAGTTAAAAAAATATGTACTAAATAAACTATAGTAAAAAATGTAAAAGTTACACAGTAAAATAATAATAACGAGGCTATATACAGGGGGGTACCGGTACCGAGTCAATGTGTGGGGGTACAGGTTAGTCGAGGTAATTTGTACATGTAGGTAGCGGTAAAGTGACTATGCATAGATAATAAACAGCGAGTAGCAGCAGTGTCAAAACAAAAGGGGTGAGGGGGCATTTGATGAATTGTTCAGCAGTCTTAAGGCTTGGGGGTAGAAGCAGCTAAGGAGCCTTTTGGACCTATGACTTGGGTGACTGGAGTCTTTGACAATGTTTTGGGCCTTCCTCTGACACCGCCTAGTATAAAGGTCCTGGATGGCAGGAAGCTTGGCCCCAGTGATGTACTGGGCCATACGCACTACCCTCTGTTGCGCCTTACGGTCGGATGCCGAGCAGTTGTCATACCAGGCGGTGATGCAACCAGTCAGGATGCTCTCAATGGTTCAGCTGTAAAACTTTTTGAGGATCTGAGGACCCATGCCTATTCTTTTCAATCTCCTGACTGGGAAAGGTGTTTTCATGCCCTCTTCAAGACTGTCTTGGTGTGTTTGGAACCTATTTCACTGTGGAAAAGGGGCAGCAAGACATGTCATGTTGACATGATTTTCCGTTAGCTTCCATATCACTGGTTTCACATTCGTCTCCAGGGATCATAAGTAAAAATCACTTAAAACAATTGCTGTGTGTATTTACAATCCCCTTCTCCAAACGGATTATGCATTTACCTAGCTCTTATCCATTTAGAAATTACAGTGCATGGAGAATGCTGTTATTTCTATATGAAAAAATAAAGTACACGTTTTTTCCACTTGGAACCGGCAGGTTCACTCGACCCATGCTTAAAATCAAGGTCAGAGTACGCATAGAGAGAAAAGTTCAATTTACGCACGCTTAACTCGGGTCGTAATCAGGGCCTGGAGTCTAGGTGGAAGGAGTAACACAAAGACAGTAAAAAAATAACAAATACAGTATAATATACAAAAAAGTTTAGATACTTCATAGGTCATCTGGGGATCGAACCTACAACCCTGGTGTTGCAAGCAGCATACTCTAACCAACTGAGCTACTGGAGCCTGCACTTACAGTCTCTGTCCCTGTATTTAACCATGGAGGGAGATATTGGATATCAGAGAGACATATCATTCCTGCAGAGGCTACTGGACGGTACGACGGAACACTGACCTCTCTGATCTGACAGGGTGTACTTTCTAAAATTAGACAATATGGGGGGGGGGTGTATAAAGAGGAACGGAGGAAGAGAGACAGAAATGAAAAGTGAGAGAGATTAATGTAAGGAGAGAAGAGGAAAGGATCGAGGTGTAAGAGAGGAATAGAAAGAGATAGCGATTAGGCTACAGATATGTATAAAAACAGAGGAGGTAGAGAGAGGGAGAAAGGTGTAAAATGAGGTGAGAGAGATAAATGAAAGGAAAGGAGCGCGATGAAGAAGGAGAGGGACATATGTTACGCATGGGTGGAAAGCGACACTTCCTGCTTATTTGGGCGGTTGCCATGGTGACACTGACACCAGGGGCCGACAGGAGGACACAGGAGAGAAACACACACACACAGAAATTATCACATTTACTAGACATTTTGTCAGAAGCGATAGAGGTCAGCCATAATCGGAGCCCATCAAAATTGCTCTTTGTGAAAGAGCCAGTCTGTGTGTGTGTGTGTGTGTGTGTGTGTGTGTGTGTGTGTGTGTGTGTGTGTGTGTGTGTGTGTGTGTGTGTGTGTGTGTGTGTGTGTGTGTGTGTGTGTGTGTGACAATCAGCCTCCTGTCAGGAAAGCAGCCAAGAAGAACGTAATGATGCCCTTTCTCAAAACAGGGATGTAAACAGAAGTCAATTGGGCACAGACGTCAATTCAAAGTCTATTCCACGTTGGTTCAATGTAATTTTATTGAAATGACGTGGAAACAACGTTGATTCAACCAGTGTGATGTGCTTGTGGAGAGGATAAAACAAAGCCTTATTCTATTTCAATAAAAACCTACTGCTAAGAAAGTTCATTCTGACTTCTAGCTTCTGTCTTATCGTTGTATTATACAGTTTTGTAATGGCTTATCTGTGGCTGCATATGTTTATAAGGCAAATATAAAACGTCATAAGAAGGCTCGTAAAATAAAGCGATAGGCTACCAATGACATTAATGTTGATGGTTTAGGTGGAGATATGAGAGATGTTGCAGAGGACATAGAGGAAGGAGTCTGTTGATCCGCTCCCTTCTTGACTGTTTTTCATGCATTCCTTAAGGCTTACTGAAGTCACAGGATGATGCGAGATAAAACATTTATAAAAAAATGTATTTACGTGAGTTTACCCACTTTGAATATTTCTAAGAATATTAAACTGTCCCAGGGCCACTTTTTTATGAGTTCTCAAGTCATAAACACACACAAACACACTTCCTTTAAAGGAACTGTGTGAAGCACCATTCAGTCTACTTGATAAGCAAATGTTATCAGTCAGCTGTGATGCTAATTCAGTATTATCTGCCTGGTGTATAAATATACCATTCTGTCTACTGGGACAGACAGACGACACCAGGGATAAGAACAGCACTGGAACATATTGGAAACATCATTAAACAGCCAGCAGTGGTCTCTCATGCCTCAGGTGGTCCATATAAGGACTGATGTTTGGGGAAAACAGGAAAAAAATACATTGGAAATGTATCCAAGTAAAATGTCGAGAGGTTTCCCATATTTTTGCCCTGTATAAACTAAGGGGGAAATATGATAGACCAACACAAGGCATTTATCATCTGGATGACATCACAATGTTTACTGTACCTGTTAAATTATTACTTGTGGTTATAAAGATTCCATTGTGACAGCACTGGTGACTGGTGTAATTCATTCTAAAAGGAAACATAACCTTACAGTAAATGGTGTGGAATGGCAGTTGAACCCACGTGCAAAAATGTGTTATTCAAAACTAATGGCATATGGTATGGTAATTACAGCCCTGCCAGGTACCTGTTGAGTTAATCATTTATTATACATAGTCAAAATAATAATATGTGTTAAATCAGTGTACAAATGCATATTACTTTTATGCTTTTTGTGTTTTTCACCCTGATCCACTGGTTATAAACCAGTATAAGCTCATAGCAAATAGTTAAAGACCAGATATAGACAATTATATATTTCATTTTTTCTTCCTAATTCTACAAAACAAAAGCGCTCTGTTGCTCTGCTATTCCCAGATGCGCTCATAATTTCTCTGCTCATGGCAGTCAGAAGGCCGTTTAAACAGAGGGAGGAGCTGAGGGAGATGGGCGTGGTATCGCGAAGAAAACATAAATATCTCCTATGCGCTTGCATGACGAAGGACTCTTACGTCACTGATGCTGCTGGTTCAGCCTACTTCAGTCGAGGAAAAGGAAAAAAAGAACAGCGGCGAATAGAAAAGGAACAATTCGGGTGCCGTCAAATAATCATTTATGTATTTAAACTGCAATTGTTCGGATGCAAAAGAAAGAATAACCTCCAATCATTGTTAATAAATAAAGGAATGATTCAACATCATTAACTGCTTTGTTTCGAGTTCTTCGATCCACATTGACAGATGCCGATGAGAGAGAGAGAAAAAAAGAAGGAAAAACATATTTGTTTTATTCTTTTATGGGTCCGACAGCAAGCAGTGTACATTTGATTTAAAGCCAGATATAAAGTAATTTGGATGACAAAAACCTTCCCAATGTCACCGACGACGAGAAAAATAGGGCCCAGAATAAGTCATTGTCGATAGCGGTCAGGTTAAACATGAATTATCCGTGTAAGCTCCGAGTCTGTGACACGGCTATAGATATAGCTGAAGGGTCATGGCAATGACAGATAGGCTCACCAGTATAGGACTGATGCGAAGGAATCAATTATAATATCGAGGTCGTTCAAAATCCATACATAGGCCTACATAAGCACTGAGGAAGAGAGAAAGGCACAATTCAAAAATACCCCCCATCGTCTTCATTCGACACAACACCCCAGCGTTTGGTGAAAAACATTATGTAAACATCATTTTCATATTCTGAGAGATCATAAACAGGACGTCGAAGTTTCCGTAAAAGCATAAATTTATGGAAGCCATCAAAACGTCCATGACCTATAAACGGATGTCTAGGATGCGTAACAGTCGATAATTAATTTCATGCAGAACTAATGTATTGTCCTCTGTGACAGCCACTACTACAATGGATTAATTCCGTCATAATGTAGATTGTTTTGTTTCAGAATGATTCTGTTTATAACACAACCTAATTCGCATTTTCTTCATCTGCTGTTATGAGATAGGCTATGCATCATCAGAGATAGCTATACAGGCGTCAGTGGCAGAGGTAGCCTAATACCCTGCAAGCTTACACAGTTTGCCTTTCAGAAAGCACAAACAACAACAGCAAAGTAGATTTAATAGCTTACCTGTATTAGCAATATATTTCAAATTGTAAACGTGATGATCTCACACAAAGTAGAAACGACAATAATTCTTAAAGCATAGCTTTAGGTTGCCTTTTAAGTGAGGTAGTTAAAACACCATAATACAAAATAAAAAAAGGCTTTCTTCTTAGAAGAAGGGGCTTCGTGTAAAACTTGAATTTACACTTGATGTTCAGAGTATAACATCTGCAGTTTTTTCCCTCTTGTTCGATTTTTTCCCCTGCAGATTTTCCCTCTGTTATTGCTTCCTCCAGCTGATCCTCGGATCAGAATGTAGAACGTACAAAACAGCTGATTGTGATATCACAATACTTCCAGTGACGCCCATTTCCACGCCCTCAAGAACCGACGACCAATCGGAATATTACACAAGATCCAAGCCGGGCCTCTTGGTAACACAGTGGGGGTTGGGTATGGTTTGGGTAGTCCGACTCAAAGCTGTCAACCTGCTCTGGTGGAGTAGAATAAAGTTGCCCTTAGAAGCTGATCTAAGGTCAGTGTTTTGTTTCCCCTCCAACTGTTTACGACTGGTGGCGCCCGTGGCGGGGAGGTGAAACTGGTCCTAGAGCTGTGAATGGCCTATAGAGTGACTGTGTGGGTGAGGGTGGGTGAGACCAATAAAGTGATGAAAGCTGTTTGACAGCATAACAGGAAATTCACTGTCATCATTACTAATTCCTGATGGACTAAGAGATAGCAGGAGAAATACAATATCTTTCTGGTTATATAAAAAAAAAAAAAAAGATACCAACATTTTTGCATTTAAAACATTGAATTGCAACTAAATTCTTGATCAATCTCTCATGTGTGAAAAATTCTTTACAGTCGGCCTAAATGTCGACCAGCAAGCTTCAGTCCAGCGATGCAACATTTAAAACAAAATATAACCTTAACCCTAAAATAAAGTTTTCAATCTGCCTTCCTCTCTAGGCCTATATTAATTGAATAACACATGAATAAGGAACATATGTTCACTGAATAAATGTTATAGATGTGTAGTGACACAACAGTAATAACTTGATTGTCCAGTGGTAATATTCCATCACATTATTAAGAGTACTGTCGCTTTAAATTTCATAGTCCCCCACTCTCCCCTCCCCCTCCCTATATTTGATTAATTCTCCCTTCAATGGGAGTGGCTTTGAACGCCACTCGACCCAAAATGGCCAATCAAATGGGTTCAGTCTGAATGCAGCATTTGAGCAGCCAATGGGCAGTGAATGTTTTGAAAGCCTCAGCTAGTGACTCCAGACTCAGTGATCTGTGCCAGGGACAAGTAATCTCTGTCAGCGCCCACTGCACTCCCCTCCTCTACCCTTGCTCCCACTCCTCACAAGTTATGCAAGCTGGTGACCATGGCCCTTGACTGAGTGTTTGTTTTATGTGTGTGTGTTTGCCTATGTACAGTATATGTTGTACCAGGCTTTAATTATGTGAACACTTGTATGAGTGTGTTGAGTTTATACATTTGTGCGTAGCCTACATGTACAGTGCTCGGAAATTATTCAGACCCCTTGACTTTTTCCTCATTTTGTTACTTTACAGCCTTATTCTAAAACGTATTAAATGTATTTTTTACCCTCAGCAATCTACACAAAATACTCCATAATGACAAAGCGAATAGTTTTTTTGAAATTTTTGCAAATGTATTAAAAATTTAAAACAGATATATAGTATTCAGACCCTTTGCTTTAAAACTCGAAATTGAGCTCAGGTGCATTCTGTTTCCATTGATCATCCTTGAGATGTTTCTACAACTTGATTGGAGTCCACCTGAGGTAAATTCAATTGATTGGACATGATTTGGAAAGGCACTCACCTGTCTATATAAGGTCCCACAGTCGACAGTGCATGTCAGAGCAAAAACCAAGCCATGAAGTCGAAGGAATTGTCCGTAGAGCTCAGAGACAGGATTGGGTTGAGGCACAGATCTGGGGAAGGGTACCAAAACAAGTTTGGAACCACCAAGAATCTTCCTAGAGCTGGCAGCCTGGCCAAACTGAGCAATCGGGGGAGAAGGGCCTTGGTCAGGGAGGTGACCAAAAACCCGATGGTCACTCTGACAGAGCTCTAGAGTGCCTCTGTGGAGATGGGAGAACCTTCCAGAAGGACAACCATCTTTGCAGCTCTCCACCAATCAGGCCTTTATGGTAGAGTGGCCACTCCTCAGTAAAAGGCACATGACAGCTTGAAGTTTGCCAAAAGGCACCTAAAGAATCTCAGAACATGAGAAACAAGATTCTCTGGTCTGTTGAAACGAATAACTATTTGGCCTGAATGCCAATTGTCACGTCTGGAGGAAACCTGGCACCATCCCTACGGTGAAGCATGGTGGAGGCAGCATTATGCTGAAGGAGTGTTTTTCAGCGGCAGGGACTGGGAGACTAGTCAGGATCGAGGCAAAGATGAACGGAGCAAAGTACACAGAGATCCTTGATGAAAACCTTCTATAGAGAGCTCAGGACCTCAGACTGGAGCGAAGGTTCACCTTCCAACAGGACAATGACCCGAAGCACACAGCCAAGACAATGCAGGAGTGGCTTCGGGACAAGTCTTTGAATGTCCTTGAGTGGCCCACCCAGAGCCCGGACTTGAATCCAATCAAACATCTCTGGAGAGACCTGAAAATAGCTGTGCAGCGACGCTTCCCATCCAACCTGACAGAACTTGAGAGGATCTGCAGAGAAGAATGGGAGAAACTACCCAAATACAGGTGCCAAGCTTGTAAAGTCATACCATATAAGACTCGGGGCTGTAACCACTGCCAAAGGTGATTTTTATCAAAGCACTGAGTAAAGGGTCTGCATACTTATGTAAATGTGATTTTTCAGTTATTTTCTTTTTTTCTCTCCAAAAAATTATGTAAAAACCTGTTTTTGCTTTGTCATTATGGGGTATTGTATGTAGATTGATCAGCGGGAAAAAAAACATTTTTAATCAATTTTAGAATAAGGCTGTAATGTAACAAAATGTGGAATAAGTCAAGGGGTCTGAATACTTTCCGAATGCACTGTAAATCAAATCAATCAGATGTTATTTGTCCCATGCTTGGTAAACAACAGGTGTAGACTAACTTTTGAAATACTTACTCATGGGTCTTTCCCAATAATGAAGAGAGAAACAAAGAAAAATAATAGAAAGAGAATAACAAAAATAATAAATACACAATGAGTACCAGTACCGAGTCAGGGTACCAGTACCGAGTCAGGGTACCAGTACCGAATCAGGATACCAGTACCGAGTCAGGATACCAGTACCGAGTCAGGGTACCAGTACTGATTCAGGATACCAGTACCGAGTCAGGGTACCAGTACCGAGTCAGGGTACCAGTACCGAGTCAGGGTAACAGTACCGAATCAGGATACCAGTACCGAGTCAGGATACCAGTACCGAGTCAGGATACCAGTACCGAGTCAGGGTACCAGTACCGAGTCAGGGTACCAGTACGAGTCAGGGTACCAGTACCGAGTCAGGGTACCAGTACCGAGTCAGGGTACCAGTACCGAATCAGGGTACCAGTACCGAATCAGGGTACCAGTACCGAGTCAGGGTACCAGTACCGAATCAGGGTACCAGTACCGAGTCAGGGTACCAGTACCGAATCAGGGTACCAGTACCGAATCAGGGTACCAGTACCGAATCAGGATACCAGTACCGAGTCAGGATACCAGTACTGATTCAGGATACCAGTACCGAGTCAGGGTACCAGTACTGAGTCAGTGTAGCGAATCACAGTACCAGTACCGAGTCAGGGTACCAGTACTGAGTCAGGGTACCAGTACTGAATCAGGATACCAGTACCGAGTCAGGATACCAGTACCGAGTCAGGGTACCAGTACAAGTCAGGTACCAGTACGAGTCAGGGTACCAGTACCGAGTCAGGGTACCAGTACTGAGTCAGTGTAGCGAGTCACAGTACCAGTACCGAGTCACAGTACCAGTACCGAGTCAGGGTACCAGTACTGAATCAGGATACCAGTACCGAGTCAGGATACCAGTACCGAGTCAGGGTACCAGTACTGATTCAGGATACCAGTACCGAGTCAGGGTACCAGTACCGAGTCAGTGTAGCGAGTCACAGTACCAGTACCGAGTCAGGGTACCAGTACCGAGTCAGGGTACCAATACTGAATCAGGATACCAGTACCGAGTCAGGATACCAGTACCGAGTCAGGGTACCAGTACAAGTCAGGTACCAGTACGAGTCAGGGTACCAGTACCGAGTCAGGGTACCAGTACTGAGTCAGTGTAGCGAGTCACCATACCAGTACCGAGTCACAGTACCAGTACCGAGTCACAGTACCAGTACCGAGTCAGGGTGCCAGTACTGATTCAGGATACCAGTACCGAGTCAGGGTACCAGTACTGAGTCAGTGTAGCGAGTCACAGTACCAGTACCGAGTCAGGGTACCAGTACCGAATCAGGGTACCAGTACCGAATCAGGATACCTGTACCGAGTCAGGGTACCAGTACCGAATCAGGATACCAGTACCGAGTCAGGATACCAGTACCGAGTCAGGGTACCAGTACTGATTCAGGATACCAGTACCGAGTCAGGGTACAAGTACTGAGTCAGTGTAGCGAGTCACAGTACCAGTACCGAGTCAGGGTACCAGTACCGAGTCAGGGTACCAGTACTGAATCAGGATACCAGTACTGAGTCAGGATACCAGTACCGAGTCAGGGTACCAGTACAAGTCAGGTACCAGTACGAGTCAGGGTACCAGTACCGAGTCAGGGTACCAGTACTGAGTCAGTGTAGCGAGTCACAGTACCAGTACCGAGTCACAGTACCAGTACCGAGTCAGGGTACCAGTACTGAATCAGGATACCAGTACCGAGTCAGGATACCAGTACCGAGTCAGGGTACCAGTACTGATTCAGGATACCAGTACCGAGTCAGGGTACCAGTACTGAGTCAGTGTAGCGAGTCACAGTACCAGTACCGAGTCAGGGTACCAGTACCGAGTCAGGGTACCAGTACTGAATCAGGATACCAGTACCGAGTCAGGATACCAGTACCGAGTCAGGGTACCAGTACAAGTCAGGTACCAGTACGAGTCAGGGTACCAGTACCGAGTCAGGGTACCAGTACTGAGTCAGTGTAGCGAGTCACAGTACCAGTACCGAGTCACAGTACCAGTACCGAGTCACAGTACCAGTACCGAGTCAGGGTGCCAGTACTGATTCAGGATACCAGTACCGAGTCAGGGTACCAGTACTGAGTCAGTGTAGCGAGTCACAGTACCAGTACCGAGTCAGGGTACCAGTACCGAGTCAGGGTACCAGTACTGAATCAGGATACCAGTACCGAGTCAGGATACCAGTACCGAGTCAGGGTACCAGTACTGATTCAGGATACCAGTACCGAGTCAGGGTACCAGTACTGAGTCAGTGTAGCGAGTCACAGTACCAGTACCGAGTCAGGGTACCAGTACCGAGTCAGGGTACCAGTACTGAATCAGGATACCAGTACCGAGTCAGGATACCAGTACCGAGTCAGGGTACCAGTACCGAGTCAGGGTAACAGTACTGAATCAGGATACCAGTACCGAGTCAGGGTACCAGTACCGAGTCAGGGTACCAGTACAAGTCAGGGTACCAGTACGAGTCAGGGTACCAGTACGAGTCAGGGTACCAGTACCGAGTCAGGGTACCAGTACTGAGTCAGGGTACCAGTACTGAATCAGGATACCAGTACCGAGTCAGGATACCAGTACCGAGTCAGGGTACCAGTACAAGTCAGGTACCAGTACGAGTCAGGGTACCAGTACCGAGTCAGGGTACCAGTACTGAGTCAGTGTAGCGAGTCACAGTACCAGTACCGAGTCACAGTACCAGTACCGAGTCAGGGTACCAGTACTGAATCAGGATACCAGTACCGAGTCAGGATACCAGTACCGAGTCAGGGTACCAGTACTGATTCAGGATACCAGTACCGAGTCAGGGTACCAGTACCGAGTCAGTGTAGCGAGTCACAGTACCAGTACCGAGTCAGGGTACCAGTACCGAGTCAGGGTACCAATACTGAATCAGGATACCAGTACCGAGTCAGGATACCAGTACCGAGTCAGGGTACCAGTACAAGTCAGGTACCAGTACGAGTCAGGGTACCAGTACCGAGTCAGGGTACCAGTACTGAGTCAGTGTAGCGAGTCACCATACCAGTACCGAGTCACAGTACCAGTACCGAGTCACAGTACCAGTACCGAGTCAGGGTGCCAGTACTGATTCAGGATACCAGTACCGAGTCAGGGTACCAGTACTGAGTCAGTGTAGCGAGTCACAGTACCAGTACCGAGTCAGGGTACCAGTACCGAGTCAGGGTACCAGTACCGAATCAGGGTACCAGTACCGAATCAGGATACCTGTACCGAGTCAGGGTACCAGTACCGAATCAGGATACCAGTACCGAGTCAGGATACCAGTACCGAGTCAGGGTACCAGTACTGATTCAGGATACCAGTACCGAGTCAGGGTACCAGTACTGAGTCAGTGTAGCGAGTCACAGTACCAGTACCGAGTCAGGGTACCAGTACCGAGTCAGGGTACCAGTACTGAATCAGGATACCAGTACCGAGTCAGGATACCAGTACAGAGTCAGGGTACCAGTACAAGTCAGGTACCAGTACGAGTCAGGGTACCAGTACCGCGTCAGGGTACCAGTACTGAGTCAGTGTAGCGAGTCACAGTACCAGTACCGAGTCACAGTACCAGTACCGAGTCAGGGTACCAGTACTGAATCAGGATACCAGTACCGAGTCAGGATACCAGTACCGAGTCAGGGTACCAGTACTGATTCAGGATACCAGTACCGAGTCAGGGTACCAGTACTGAGTCAGTGTAGCGAGTCACAGTACCAGTACCGAGTCAGGGTACCAGTACCGAGTCAGGGTACCAGTACTGAATCAGGATACCAGTACCGAGTCAGGATACCAGTACGAGTCAGGGTACCAGTACCGAGTCAGGGTACCAGTACTGAGTCAGTGTAGCGAGTCACAGTACCAGTACCGAGTCACAGTACCAGTACCGAGTCACAGTACCAGTACCGAGTCACAGTACCAGTACTGATTCAGGATACCAGTACCGAGTCAGGGTACCAGTACTGAGTCAGTGTAGCGAGTCACAGTACCAGTACCGAGTCAGGGTACCAGTACCGAGTCAGGGTACCAGTACTGAATCAGGATACCAGTACCGAGTCAGGATACCAGTACCGAGTCAGGGTACCAGTACTGAATCAGGATACCAGTACCGAGTCAGGGTACCAGTACTGAGTCAGTGTAGCGAGTCACAGTACCAGTACCGAGTCAGGGTACCAGTACCGAGTCAGGGTACCAGTACTGAATCAGGATACCAGTACCGAGTCAGGATACCAGTACCGAGTCAGGGTACCAGTACCGAGTCAGGGTACCAGTACCGAATCAGGATACCAGTACCGAGTCAGGATACCAGTACCGAGTCAGGATACCAGTACCGAGTCAGGGTACCAGTACGAGTCAGGGTACCAGTACGAGTCAGGGTACCAGTACCGAGTCAGGGTACCAGTACCGAATCAGGGTACCAGTACCGAGTCAGGGTACCAGTACCGAATCAGGGTACCAGTACCGAGTCAGGGTACCAGTACCGAATCAGGGTACCAGTACCGAATCAGGGTACCAGTACCGAATCAGGATACCAGTACCGAGTCAGGATACCAGTACTGATTCAGGATACCAGTACCGAGTCAGGGTACCAGTACTGAGTCAGTGTAGCGAATCACAGTACCAGTACCGAGTCAGGGTACCAGTACTGAGTCAGGGTACCAGTACTGAATCAGGATACCAGTACCGAGTCAGGATACCAGTACCGAGTCAGGGTACCAGTACAAGTCAGGTACCAGTACGAGTCAGGGTACCAGTACCGAGTCAGGGTACCAGTACTGAGTCAGTGTAGCCAGTCACAGTACCAGTACCGAGTCACAGTACCAGTACCGAGTCAGGGTACCAGTACTGAATCAGGATACCAGTACCGAGTCAGGATACCAGTACCGAGTCAGGGTACCAGTACTGATTCAGGATACCAGTACCGAGTCAGGGTACCAGTACCGAGTCAGTGTAGCGAGTCACAGTACCAGTACCGAGTCAGGGTACCAGTACCGAGTCAGGGTACCAGTACTGAATCAGGATACCAGTACCGAGTCAGGATACCAGTACCGAGTCAGGGTACCAGTACAAGTCAGGTACCAGTACGAGTCAGGGTACCAGTACCGAGTCAGGGTACCAGTACTGAGTCAGTGTAGCGAGTCACCATACCAGTACCGAGTCACAGTACCAGTACCGAGTCACAGTACCAGTACCGAGTCAGGGTGCCAGTACTGATTCAGGATACCAGTACCGAGTCAGGGTACCAGTACTGAGTCAGTGTAGCGAGTCACAGTACCAGTACCGAGTCAGGGTACCAGTACCGAATCAGGGTACCAGTACCGAATCAGGATACCTGTACCGAGTCAGGATACCAGTACCGAGTCAGGATACCAGTACCGAGTCAGGATACCAGTACCGAGTCAGGGTACCAGTACTGATTCAGGATACCAGTACCGAGTCAGGGTACCAGTACTGAGTCAGTGTAGCGAGTCACAGTACCAGTACCGAGTCAGGGTACCAGTACCGAGTCAGGGTACCAGTACTGAATCAGGATACCAGTACCGAGTCAGGATACCAGTACCGAGTCAGGGTACCAGTACAAGTCAGGTACCAGTACGAGTCAGGGTACCAGTACCGAGTCAGGGTACCAGTACTGAGTCAGTGTAGCGAGTCACAGTACCAGTACCGAGTCACAGTACCAGTACCGAGTCAGGGTACCAGTACTGAATCAGGATACCAGTACCGAGTCAGGATACCAGTACCGAGTCAGGGTACCAGTACAAGTCAGGTACCAGTACGAGTCAGGGTACCAGTACCGAGTCAGGGTACCAGTACTGAGTCAGTGTAGCGAGTCACAGTACCAGTACCGAGTCACAGTACCAGTACCGAGTCACAGTACCAGTACCGAGTCAGGGTGCCAGTACTGATTCAGGATACCAGTACCGAGTCAGTGTAGCGAGTCACAGTACCAGTACCGAGTCAGGGTACCAGTACCGAGTCAGGGTACCAGTACTGAATCAGTATACCAGTACCGAGTCAGGATACCAGTACCGAGTCAGGGTACCAGTACTGATTCAGGATACCAGTACCGAGTCAGGGTACCAGTACTGAGTCAGTGTAGCGAGTCACAGTACCAGTACCGAGTCAGGGTACCAGTACCGAGTCAGGGTACCAGTACAAGTCAGGTACCAGTACGAGTCAGGGTACCAGTACCGAGTCAGGGTACCAGTACTGAGTCAGTGTAGCGAGTCACAGTACCAGTACCGAGTCAGGGTACCAGTACCGAGTCAGGGTACCAGTACTGAATCAGGATACCAGTACCGAGTCATGGTACCAGTACAAGTCAGGTACCAGTATGAGTCAGGGTACCAGTATGAGTCAGGGTACCAGTACTGAGTCAGGTACCAGTACTGAGTCAGTGTAGCGAGTCACAGTACCAGTACCGAGTCAGGGTACCAGTACTGAGTCATTGCACCAGTACTGAGTCAGTGCACCAGTACTGGGTCAGTGCACCAGTACTGAGTCAGGGTACCAGTATGAGTCAGGTACCGGTACCGAGTCAGTGTACCGAGTCAGGGAACCAGTACTGAGTCAGGGAACCAGTACTGAGTCAGGGAACCAGTACTGAGTCAGGGTACCAGTACCGAGTCAGTGTACCGAGTCAGGGTACCAGTACTGAGTCAGTGTACTGAGTCAGGGTACCAGTACCAAGTCAGGGTACCAGTACTGAGTAATTGCACCGAGTCAGGGTACCAGTACCGAGTCAGGGTACCAGTACTGAGTCAGGATACCAGTACCGAGTCGAGGTACCAGTACTGAGTCGGGTTACCAGTACTGAGTCGTGGTACTAGTACTGAGTCGATGTGCAGGGGTACGAGGCAATTGAGTTAGATATATACATATAGGTAGGGGTAGAGTGACTAGGCAACAGGATAGATAATAAGCTTTGGTTAACTATTTAGCAGTCCTATGGCTTGAGGGTAGAAGCTGTTCAGGGTCCTGTTGGTTCCAGACTTAGAGCATTAGTACTGCTTGCCGTGTTGTAGCTGAGGGGGAAGAGGCGTTCACGACTGTGTTGGTGTGTTTGGACCATTATAGGTCCTTAGTGATGTGGACACCAAGGAACTTGAAGCTCTCGACCCACTCCACTACACCTCTGTCGATGTGAATGGGGGTGTGCTCGGCTCTCCGTTTCATGTAGTCCATGATCAGCTTCTTTTTCTTCAGACATTGAGGGCGACGTTGTTGTCCTGGCACCACACGACCAGGTCACTGACCTCCTCCCTATAGCATGGCTCATCGTCGTCGGTGATCAGGCCTACTACCCTTGTGTCGTCAGCAACTTAATGATGGTGTTAGAGTCGTGCGCGGCCACGCAGTCGTGGGTGAACAGGGAGTACAGGAGGGGACTAAACACGCACCCCTGAGTAGCCCCCGTGTTTAGGGTCAGCGTGGCGAATGTGTTGTTGCCTATCCTCACCACCTGGGAGCAGCCTGTCAGGAAGTCCAGGATCCAGTTGCAGAGGGAGGAGTTCAGTCCCAGGGTCCTTAGGTTAGTGATGAGCTTTGAGGGCACTATGGTGTTGAACGCTGAGCTGTAGTCAAGGAACAACATTCTTGCAGGTGTTCCTTTTATCCAGGTGGGAGAGGGCAGTGTGGAGTGCAATAGAGATTGGGTCATCTGTGGATCTGTTGGGGCGGTATGTGAATTGGAGTGGGTCCAGTGTGTCTGGGATGTGAGATGACCAGCTTTTCAAAGCATTTCATGGCAACAGATGTGAGTGCTACATGGCGATAGTAATTTAGACAGGTTACATTGGCGTTCCTGGGCACAGGGCCTATGGTGGTCTGCTTGAAACATGTACAGTGGGGCAAAAAAGTATTTAGTCAGCCACCAATTGTGCAAGTTCTCCCACTTAAAAAGATGAGAGAGGCCTGTAATTTTCATCATAGGTACACTTCAACTATGACAGACAAAATGAGAAAAGAAAATCCAGAAAATCACATTGTAGGATATTTAATGAATTTATTTGCAAATTATGGTGGAAAATAAGTATCATGAACACTTACCACGCTGCGCTTTGGTCCGATTATTCCTCATCCGACGACGACACCCGTTACAGCTAATTGATCATTAGAACACCGTTTTGCAATTATGTTAGCACAGCTGAAAACTGATGTTCTGATTAAAGAAGCAAATAAACTGGCCTTCTTTAGACTAGTTGGGTATCTGGAGCATCAGCATTTGAGGGTTCGATTACAGGCTCAAAATGGCCAGAAACAAAGAACTTTCTTCTAAAACTCATCAGTCTATTCTTGTTCTGAGAAATGAAGGCTATTCCATGCGAGAAATTGCCAAGAAACTGAAGATCTCGTAGAACGCTGTGGACTACTCCCTTCACAGAACAGCGCAAACTGTCTCTAACCAGAATAGAAAGAGGAGTGGGAGGCCCCGGTGCACAACTGAGCAAGAGGACAAGTACATTAGAGTGTCTAGTTTGAGAAACAGACGCCTCACAAGTCCTCAACTGGCAGCTTCATTAAATAGTACCCGCAAAACACCAGTCTCAACGTCAACAGTGAAGAGGCGACTCCGGGATGCTGGCCTTCTAGGCAGACTTGCAAAGAAAAAGCCATATCTCAGACTGGCCAATAAAAAGAAAAGATTAAGATGGGCAAAAGAACACAGACACTGGACAGAGGAAATCTGCCTTGAAGGCCAGCATCCCGGAGTCGCCTCTTCACCGTTGACGTTGAGACTGGTGTTTTGCATACAGTATGTGACTTCAACAGGTGTTCAATGATGTGTGCACTTGTCGGAGTCTTGAACGTCCAGTACAGTTGTGCTAAAGTACAGACCTACGGCTATGTTTTGTGAAGAACTTAACTGTCTCTTTGTTTAAGCTATGTCTTGTGCTAGTTTTCCTGAATCTACACTTCAATGTGTGTATGCCCTGCGTGCTGTGTTCTGCTGCTTGTTGCAACATGGAGCGAAAGTTTGTTGTTATGTCAGGGAGGATGCCGTTCACAGATGACACCTAACACATAACATTACCCTCCATATTGGAAGCAGGCCAAGGTTCCCGAGGGTCTGGAATCCTGTTCACACACACACACTCAAACACACACACACACACACACACACACACACACACACACACACACACACACACACACAAATACATACACACACATACACAGCCCTCACACAAACATCCACACAACCCCAATGGGTTTGGGCTTGTCAGTGTTGAGATACACTGTCTTATTGGCTTGCTGTGAGGACCAGAGGTCATATTTACCTGACCAAGAAATTAGTACATTGAAGTTTGGACCATCAGGAACCTTTCAGTAAGGTTTTTTGGTTGCTATAGCAAAGGCTTAACAGCAGGTCTACATGTTAGTATTACTCAGTGCCCACAGGATTAGCCAGTATCTCTTACAGAATCTGAGACAAAGGTTTATTGTTAAGCATGGGTGTAATGGTCAGTAGTCAATCTGGTTTATGAGCAGATATTCACATTCTTCTAGATCAGACAGGACAGGACATGTCAGACAGGACTCAATATCCTCCACAGAGACTCTGATCTGAATCACTATGATACAAATGTGAGTTAGTGTAGAGAGACATAGGGAGAGAGACATAGGGGGAGAGAGAGAGGGAGAGACATAGGGGGAGAGAGAGAGGGAGAGACATAGGGGGAGAGAGAGAGAGAGAGAGAGAGAGAGAGAGAGAGAGAGAGAGAGAGAGAGAGAGAGAGAGAGAGAGAGAGAGAGAGAGAGAGAGAAACTAAGCTGCACTTCCTAACCTCCTGCCAAATGTATGACCATATTAGAGACACATATTTCCCTCAGATTACACAGACCCACAAAGAATTTGAAAACAAACCCAATTTTGATCAACTCCCATATCTACTGGGTGAAATACCAGTGTGCCATCACAGCAGCAAGATTTGTGACCTGCTGCCACTAGAAAAGGGCAACCAGTGAAGAACAAACACCTTTGTAAATACAACCTATATCTGTGTTTATTTATTTTCCCTTTTGTACTTTAACTATTTCCACATCATTACAACACTGTATATAGACATAATATGACATATTAATAATATGGCATATGTCTCTATTCTTTTGGATCTTTTGTGAGTGTAATGTTTACTGTTCATTTTTTATTGTTTATTCACTTTTGTTTATTATCTATTTCACCTGTTTTGACAATGTAAACATATGTTTTCCATGCCAATAAAGCCCTTAAATTGAATTTAATTGAAATTGAGAAAGAGAGAGTGAGGGACGGAGGGAGAGTGAGAGAGCGAGAGAGAGCGAAAGGGAGATATTGAAATAGAGAGAGAGAGAGAGTGAGAGAGAGAGCGAGGCAGAGAGAGTGAGGGAGAGAGAGACACTGACTAGTGTGCATACTGACTAGTGTACATACTGACCAGTGTGCATACTGTGTAGTGTACATACTGACTAGTGTACATACTGAGTAGTGTACATACTGACTAGTGTACATACTGAGTAGTGTACATACTGACTAGTGTGCATACTGTACTGTGAGTACAGACGTGGGCAGGGGAGACAGTGTGTGTGTGTGTTTTGAACACAGACCCAGATCAAAACTAACAGAACAGGTTGTGTCAGTGTCCTGTAGGCTACATGCTCTCCAGTAAGCCTCGCTCTCTCTGACTGTACCACTGAAGGATGACAGGAGAGACCAGCCCCATGGCAATGTGAACTTTAGCGGTCTAAACTAAAGGATGACAGGAGAGACCAGCCCCATGGCAATGTGAACTTTAGCGGTCTAAACTGAAGGATGACAGGAGAGACCAGCCCCATGGCAATGTGAACTTTAGCGGTCTAAACTGAAGGATGACAGGAGAGACCAGCCCCATGGCAATGTGAACTTTAGCGGTCTAAACTGAAGGATGACAGGAGAGACCAGCCCCATGGCAATGTGAACTTTAGCGGTCTAAACTGAAGGATGACAGGAGAGACCAGCCCCATGGCAATGTGAACTTTAGCGGTCTAAACTAAAGGATGACAGGAGAGACCAGCCCCATGGCAATGTGAACTTTAGCGGTCTAAACTGAAGGCAAGATGATAAGGCTACAGGCCTGTACAGTTACCAAGTGCTAAGCAACACTCTTTCACAGGTATACAATGGCAGGCAGGCAGGCACGCACGCACACACACACACACCTCACCTCTCCCTGATACCTGCACTGTGATAACACCATGTACACAAACATGGAGCAGATAGCCTGTCTGTCTGCTATCTTTGACCCTGGTGTTTGTTACAGCTCAGTTACTGTATAAGCCCTATTGATTACCAGCCTGAGACAAAAGATATTTCAAACATAATCAAATTATTTTATTTCAGTCCCCTTAACTCCTACAGTCCCAGCATGTTTTGGACTTCTAACCCCTTTAAAGCATTGTATATTTGAGCTACAGACTGGGTTGTACCTATAAGAGCATAAGGCGAGACCCAGATGCAGACACGGGAGGCAGATGGTTTGAGTCTTAATATTTATTAAACAATCCAAAAGGGTAGGCAAGAGAATGGTTGTGGACAGGCAAAAGGTCAAAACCAGTTCAGAGTCCAGGAGGTACAGAGTGGCAGGCAGGCTCGAGGTCAGGGCAGGCAGAATGGTCAGGCAGGCGGGTACAGAGTCCAGAAAACAGGCAAGGGTCAAAAACCGTGAGCACAGGCAAAAGAGAATAGAAGCATGAGTACGGGAAAAATGCTGGTTGACTTGAAAAACATACAAGACGAACTGGCACAGAGAGACAGGAAACACAGGGATATATACACCAGGGATAATAAGTGACACCCGGAGGGGGTGGAGACAATCACAAGACAGGTGAAACAGATCAGGGTGTGGACAGCACCATTGGATTCGATAGATTTCTTCTGCATCCATTGAAACCTGTGTGATTAGTCTGTGATTATCGGGGGCTGAACTAGAGCGGTGTTTGTGAGACGGGTGGATCCTGAAGGGGTCCAGGGTCAGGTATTTTTACAAAAACGTCTGTAGAGTCCTAAAGGGTTTGAGCTACAAACTATTCAAATCTATCCATGAAAAGCTGAGACTCTCACGGACACGCACACCTTTTGCTCTAAACAAGAGTCGCTAGAAGGTAAGGGGTTCTTCTACATAGATCACAGGAAATCCCAGGACATAGTTTCTATAATACTGTAATAAGCTCACATAATTGCTGTATCAAACTCCAAACAGTTGTCACTGACTAGTTGGATACTAATTTGAACAAACACCACAGCCATTACTTAGTTTTTGATCAGCAATAGCAGAGCATGCCGGGGCTCAGGTTGGAGCATCCATGACAGTGTGTTGAACAGCCTCCCAACAGCTATCTTAGAAATAGAACTGTGCCGTGTGCTTCTCCGTGCATGCACTTCATAGCCTATAGGCTATGGATCATGTGATTGAGATGACACCAAATAGGCTATAGGCGCACTTGATATTTCACGCCCAGCGGACAATCAGAGATGAGGGGGGGCATCAGGCACATATCCATATATAGCCTAATAAGCAAATCATTCTAAAACACTGAGAAATATAGAAATGTCATCAATTCCAAATTAAAATGACCCTTCCCTGGACTAGATTTGAAACATACTAAACCCTCGCTTGACTGAAATGGAAAAAGCATGACCCTCCTTCATTTTCCTCCAGGTACCCATTATATAAAATGAAATCCATCCCTGAATGAAAAGCTGGGTTCTCGGGATTGAAACCCCAAAATACATCTTGTGAAATGTGATTCATAAATGTTCTCACAAAAACCCAGACCAGAGAGTCTTTTGTTGTCAGCTGGACTTCAAAACTCTCATCAAGAACACAGAGAAGTGATAGACTTCCTCACTCGTTCCCTCCTCTTCTTCTGAACTACAATTACTGTTTTTACAGAATACTGACTGGATTCCTAAACTTCTCCCAGCAAGCACCTAGGGGCTGGTAGAGGAAGTAGGGGAAAGGTCACTGGGCTGCTGTGTGTGTGTTTAGGCTATATATATATATATATATATATATATATGTGTGTGTGTGTGTGTGTGTGTGTGTGTGTGTGTGTGTGTGTGTGTGTGTGTGTGTGTGTGTGTGTGTTAGAGAGATAGAGAGAAGGAGAAAGAGAGAAATAGGGGATATTGTGTGTGTGTGTGTGTGTGTGTGTGTGTGTGTGTGTGTGTGTGTGTGTGTGTGTGTGTGTGTGTGTGTGTGTGTGTGTGTGTGTGTGTGTGTGTGTGCGTGTGTGCGTGTGTGTGTGCGTGTGTGTGTGTGCACTTAGCACAGTTGCTCTTTGCTATCACGCCTGACCCTACCCTACCCCAATGACAAAACATTTATTTGTCCTGTTCTAATTACATTCGGAACCTGTTTATAATAGCAATAAGGCACCTCTGGGGTTTGTGTTATGTGGACAATATACCACGGCTAAGGGTTGTATCCAGGTACCTTCGTCGTGGTATATTGGCCATATACCACACCCCCTCGGGCCTTATTGCTTAACTATATCATCCAAGACCTCTTTTCTGTACTCAGCTTTAGGAACAAGAGGGATCACAGAGCTATGTGTGCTTTTGATAAGAGATGGATTCACAGGAAAGAGAAATAGAACAGCTGAGAGCAAACTCAAAGGCTCAGTGTCCCTCATTGTGTCTGTGGAGGTTTTGCCCACATTTGACCTTTTAAGACATATACGGGCAACTCTGGTCCTAGAGGGCCGCAGTGTTCAGGCGTTTGTTCAAGCCAAGCCCTAACAGGTCAGACAAAGCACCCTTCAGAAGAATATGCCTGAGGAACAGAGGTATTTGCCGTAAGGTAGGGAGGGAGGTAGATAGAAAGATAGATAGATGGATGGAGTGATGGATATATAGATGGATCTCCAGGGTTGCCTCTACGGAGGGAAGCACAAACAGGGGAAACCTGATGACATAACACACTCTCATGTGATGGGTGGAGGAGGAGGAGGAGGTAAGGAGAGGAGTCTATGGTACAGGGAGGGGAGGAGGCGGAGTTGGAGGAGGGGTTAAGGACAAGAAAAGGAATTCATAATGTGCAGTTTCATGTTGTAGAATTATGTTTCTCTATACATTTACCAAGTGTTTCTCTATACATTTACCAAGTGTTTATCTATACATTTACCAAGTGTTTATGTTTGCAGCATGTGCGCTGGTGAAATCATTGAGTAAATATATCCCATTATTTGATCTGGACCAACAGTCTAATGTATGACCTGCAGTTCACTGAACCCCAGTCTCTCTCAGATTACTTTTAGGACTACCTCTCTTTTCACCCTATTCCATATTTACACTGGAATGTGACAACCCTACCTAGTCTAAGTAACTCCCCCTTGCTAACCCTGCCCCAGTCTCAGCCTTCCGAGCCCTTCTCCCCCCTTCGCAATCTTGTCAGACCTCTCTACCCCTTTATCCCCTCTCCTCTCAGCCCTTCTCTCTCCCTCTCTACCATGTCTCTCTCTCCCTCTCCACCATGTCTCTCTCTCCCTCTCCACCATGTCTCTCTCTCCCTCTCCACCATGTCTCACCCTCCCTGTCTACCATGTCTCTCTCTCCCTCTCCACCATCTCTCTCTCTCCCTCTCCACCATGTCTCTCTCTACCTCTCTACCTCTCCACCATGTCTCTCTCTCCCTCTCCACCATGTCTCTCTCTCCCTCTCCACCATGTCTCTCTCTCCCTCTCCACCATGTCTCTCTCTCCCTCTCCACCATGTCTCTCTCCCTCTCCACCATGTCTCTTTCTCCCTCTCTACCATGTCTCACCCTCCCTGTCTACCATGTCTCTCTCTCCCTCTCCACCATGTCTCTCTCTCCCCCTCCACCATGTCTCTCTCTCCCTCTCCACCATGTCTCTCTCTCCCTCTCTGCCCTGCCTTCTCTCAGACCCCCCCCCCCCCCCCCCCCTTCTCTCTCCCTTATCTCCCTCTCTACACTCTCCTCAGTGTGAGTGTCCTGGCTCATGATAAGTGTACAGCCACAGCAGAGAGGTCAGGATAACTCTTTCTATCAGTATCACCAGAGACATGCCAGTGGCCATGGCCTGTTTATAGGCCTACTAGAAACAAATTCAGGCCAATGAACGCACAGCAGTAACACAGCACTAACACACAGGCCATGCAGTGGTATTCATTACAGCAATTAATTACAAAACATGCAGAGCAGTTCATAGTTCATGGCTCGTCATAGGGCATAACACAACCCAACATGTATAGAGTTGCCATGCTGCCTATGTTTAATTAGAGTTCTCTTTCAGCCTGGCTTATTGGATCAGGAACAACTGGTTTTTAATCATAGTCTGCGGTGTGTGTGTGTATGTGTGTTCTCTCTCTGGGCTGACTTGGTCAATCCCTTGTAAGGCCTACTGTTTCCTGAACAGTCTACTCAGCTGTGTCCCATGCCTCTGAGGCCCCAATCCTCTGCCTGTTAGGAAGGAAAATAACCAGGAACCAGGGAACAGTGTGGACAGTTGCAGTGCACCCTGCAGCCTGTCCAAAATATATATTTCCTTCCTCGACTGGATAGGTTTCCATCATAATGCTCAGTGTTCATACCTTTGGACTCCAAGGAAGTCACATAACAGTATTCACAGCAGGGAGACAAGGACATGGGCCCCTTTGAACACATGCAGGTACATTTCTCTTTGCTAGCCATCGAGAGCATCATGCTTTGTTGATTTCAAAAAAGCTTTTGACGCAATTTGGCATGAGTGTCTGCTATACAAACTGATGGACAGTGGTGTTGGGGGAAAAACATACCACATTATAAAATCCATGTACACAAACAAAAAGTGTGTGGTTAAAATTGGCAAAAAACACACACATTTCTTTCCACAGGGTCGTGGGGTGAGACAAGGATGCAGCTTAAGCCCCACCCTCTTGAAAATATATATCAGCGAATTGGCGAGGGCACAAGAACAGTCTGCAGCACCCGGCCTCACCCTACTAGAATCTGAAGTCAAAGGTCTACTGTTTGCTGATGAACTGGTGTTTCTGTCCCCAACCAAGGAGGGCCTAAAGCAACACCTAGATCTTCTGCACAGATTCTGTCAGACCTGGGCCCTGACAGTAAATCTCAGTAAGACAAAAATAATGGTGTTCCAAAAAAGGTCCAGTTGCCAGGACCACAAATTCCATTCTAGACACCGTTGCCCTAGATCACACAAAAAACGATATATACCTTGGGCTAAATTTCAGCGCCACAGGTAACTTCCACAAAGCTGTGAACGATCTGAGAAACAAGGCTGGAAGCGCATTCAATGCCATCAAAAGGAATATAAAATTGAATCAGTTATAGAACCCATTGCCATTTATGGTTGTGAGGTCTGGGGTCTGCTCACCAAACAAGAATTCAAAAAATGGGACAACACCAAATTGAGACTGCATACAGAATTGTACAAAAAAATATCCTCCGTGTACAACGTAAAACACCAAATAATGCATGCGGAGCAGAATTAGGCCGATACCCGCTAATTATCAAAATCCAGAAAAGAGCCGTTAAATTCTACAACCACCTAAAAGGAAGCGATTCCCAAACCTTCCATAACAAAGCCATCACCTACAGAGAGTTGAACCTGGAGAAGAGTCCCCTCAGCAAGCTGGTCCTGGGGCTCTTTTCACAAACACAAACATACCCCACAGATCCCCAGGACAGCAACACAATTAGAACCAACCAAACTATGAGAAAACAAAAATATAATTTCTTGACACATTGGAAAGAATTAACAAAAAAAACTGAGCAAACTAGAATGCTATTTGTCCCTAAACAGAGAGTACACAGTGGCAGAATACCTGACCACTGTGACTGACCTAAAATGAAGGAAAGCTTTGACTATGTACAGACTCAGTGAGCATAGCCTTGCTATTGAGAAAGACTGCCGTAGGCAGACCTGGCTCTCAAGATAAGACAGGCTATGTGCACACTGCCCACAAAATGAGGTGGAAACTGAGCTGCACTTCCTAACCTCCTGCCAAATGTATGACCATATTAGAGACACATATTTCCCTCAGATTACACAGACCCACAAAGAATTCGAAAACAAACCCAATTTTGATAAACTCCCATATCTACTGGGTGAAATACCAAGATTTGTGACCTGTTGCCACAAGAAAAGGGCACCCAGTGAAGAACAAACAACATTGTAAATACAACCCTTATTTATGTTGATTTATTTTCCATTTTGTTCTTTAACTATTTGCACATCGTTACAACATTGTGGGAACTTTTGTGAGTGTAATGTTTACTGTTCATTTTTATTGTTTATTTCACTTTTGTTTATTATCTATTTGTCACATCCGCCGAATACCACAGGTGTGGACCTTACCGTGAAATGCTTACTTACAAGCCCATAACCAACAATGCAGTTCAAGAAATAGAGTTAAGAAAATATTTACAAAATAAACTGAAGTAAAAAATCTAATAAAAACTTTATAAAATAACAATGATGAGGCTATATACAGGGGGTACCGGTACCGTGTCAATGTGCAGGGGTATAGGTTAGTCGATATAATTTGTACATGTAGGTAGGGGTAAAGTGACTATGCATAGATAATAAACAGCGAGTAGCAGCAGTGTAAAAACAAAGGGGAGGGACTATTTTGTCCAGGTGGCCATTTGATTAATTGTTCAGCAGTGTTATGGCTTTGGCGTTGTCACGTTCCTGACCTGTTTTCTGTTAGTTTTTGTATGTGTTAGTTGGTCAGGACGTGAGTTTGGGTGGGCAGTCTATGTTTTCTGTTTCTATGTTGGTTAATGGGTACCTAATATGGCTCTCAATTAGAGGCAGGTGGTTTTCATTTCCTCTGATTGAGAGTCATATTAAGGTAGGTGTTTTCACACTGTTTGTTGTGGGTGGTTGTCTCCTGTGTTAGTGTCTGTCTATGTTGCACCATACGGGACTGTTTCGGTTTGTTTGTTCATTTTGTTCGTTCGGTATTTTATGTAGTCATTTCCCTGTTCGTGCGTTCTTCGTGTTACATGTAAGTTCTTACGTCCAGGTTTGTCTACATTCGTTTTGTTATTTTGTTAGTTAATTCAAGTATAGTTCGTTTTTTGTCTTCGTTGTTTTGTCGTGTCTAATTAAATATCATGTCGAAGTATCACGCTGCGTCTTGGTTCAATCCATGCTCCTCCTCTTCGGATGAAGAGGAAGAGGAGAACCGTTACAGGCGTAGAAGCTATTAAGGAGCCTTTTGGACATAGACTTGGTTCTCCGGTAACGCTTGCCATGTGGTAGCAGCGAGAACAGTCTATGACTTGGATGACTGGAGTCTGACAATTTTTTGGGCCTTTCTCTGACACCGCCTAGTATATAGGTCCTGGATGGCAGGAAGTTTGGCCCCAGTGATGTACTGGGCCGTACTCATCACTCTCTGTAGCACCTTACGGTCGGATGCCTAGCAGTTATCATAACAGGAGGTGATGCAAACGGTCAGGAAGCTCTCGATGGTGCAGCTGTAGAACTTTTTAGGATCTGGGGATCCATGACAAATCTTTTCAGTCTCCTGAGGGGGAAAAGGTATTGTCGTGCCCTCTGAATGACTTTCTTGGTGTGTTGGGACCATGATAATTTATTGGTGATGTGGACACCAAGGAACTTTAAACTCTTGACCCGCTCCACTACAGCCCTGTCGATGTGAATGGGGACCTGTTTGGCCCTCCTTTTCCTGTAGTCCACGATCATCTCCTTTGTCTTGCTCATGTTGATGGAGAGTTTGTTGTCCTGGCACCACACGGCCAGGTTTCTGACCTCCTCCCTATAGGCTGTCTCATCGTTGTTAATAATCAGGCCTACCACCGCTGTGTCATCATCAAACTTAATGATGGTGTTGGAGTTGTGCCTGGCCATGCAGTCATGGGTGATCAGGGAGTACAGGAGGTGACTAAGCACGCACTCCTGAGGGGTGGTATATTGGGGCGGAATGCCAATTGGAGTGAGTCTAGCGTTTCCGGGATGGTGGTGTTGATGTGAGCAATGACCAGCCTTTCAAAGCACTTCATGGCTACCGAATTGAGTGCTACTGGGCGGTAGTCATTTAGGCAGGTTACCTTCAGTTTTTTGGGCACAGGGACTATGGTTGGCTGCTTAAAACATGTAGGTATTACACACTCGGTCAGGGAGAGGTTGAAAATGTTAGTGAAGACACTTGCCAGTTGGTCCATGCCTGCTCTGAGAACATGTCCTGGTAATCTGTCTGGCCCTGCGACCTTGTGAATGTTGACCTGTTTAAAGGTCTCGCTCACATCTGCTACGGAGAGCGTGATCACACAGTCGTCCTGAACAGCTGGTGCTCTCATGCATGCTTCAGTTTTGCTTGCCTCGAAGAAGGCATAAAAGGAATTTAGCCCGTCTGGTAGGCTCGTGTCACTGGGCAACTCGCTGCTGGGTTTCCTTTTGTAGTCCATAATAGTTTGCAAGCCCTGCCACATCCGACGGGTGTCAGAGCCGTTGTAGTAGGATTCAATCTTAGTCCTGTATTGATGCTTTGCCTGTTTGATGGTTTGGCTGAGGGCATAACGGGATTTCTTATAAGCTTCCGGATTAGTCTCCCGCTCCTTGAAAGCGGCAGCTACAGCCTTTGGCTCGGTGTGGATGTTGCCTGTAATCCATGGCATCTGGTTGGGATTTGTACGTACGGTCACTGTGGGGATGACGTTGTCAATGCACTTATTGATGAAGCCGGTTACTGATGTGGTGTACTCCTCAATGCCATTGGATGAATCCCTGAACATATTCCAGTCTGTGCTAGCAAACCAGTCCTGTAGCTTAGCATCCGTGTCATCTGACCACTTCCGTATTGAGCGAGTCACTGGTACTTCCTGCGTTTTTGCTTGTAAGCAGGAATTTGCTATTTAGATTAGATTTGCTAAATGGAGGGCGAGGGAGAGCTTTGTATGTGTCTCTGTGTGTGGAGTAAAGGTGATCTAGAGGTTTCCCCCTCTAGTTGCACATGCTGGTAGATGCTGGTAGAAATGAGGTAAAACGGATTTAAGTTTGCCTGCATTAAAGTCTCCGGCCACTAGGAGTGCCGCTTCTGGATGAACATTTTCTTGTTTGCTTATGGCCTTATACATCTCGTTGAGTGCGGTCTTAATGCCAGAATTGGTTTGTTGTGATAAATAGACAGCTCCAAAAAATGTAGATGAAAATTCTCTTGATAGATGGTGTGGTCTACAGCTTATCATGAGATAATCTATCTCAGGCGAGCAATACCTCAACTCTCTAGAGACCGCAGGAGCGGTAGAGATACTCTTAATGATCGGCTATGAAAAGCCAACTGACATTTACTCCTGAGGTGCTGGCTTGCTGCACCCTCGACAACTACTGTGATTATTATTATTTGACCATGCTGGTCATTTATGAACATTTGAACATCTTGGCTATGTTCTGTTATAATCTCCACCCGGCACAGCCAGAAGAGGACTGGCCACCCCTCATAGCCTGGTTCCTCTCTAGGTTTCTTCCTAGCCAACCCAGCCAACTGTATATTATATGTGTCGTCGTTCAGCCACGACTTGTGAAACATAAGATATTACGGTTTTTAATGTCCCGTTGGTAGGATAGTCTCGAACGGAGCTCATCCAGTTTATTCTACAGTGATTGCTCGTTGGCCAATAGAACGGATGGTAGAGGCAGGTTACCCTCTCGCTGACGAATTCTCACAAGGCACCCAGATCTACACCCGCTGTACCTCCATTTTTTTTTGGGCCTGGTCTCGAAGAAACAGTATGTCCTTCACGTCGGACTCATTAAAGAAAAGATCTTTGTCCAGTTCGATGTGAATAATCGTTGTTCTGATGTCCAGAAGCTCTTTTCGAGACGGTAGCGCCAACATTATGTACAAAATAAATTACAAATAATGCGAAAAACACACAAAATAGCACAGTTGATAAGGAGCCCGTAAAACGGCAGCCAATCCCCTCCGGCGCCATTACATATATTTCCCATGCCAATAAAACCCCATTAAATTTAAATTGAAATTGAATTGAGAGAGAGAAAGAGAGAGAGAGATATGGGCTAGAGAGTCAACCTCCTCCTCCTCTCTTTCCCTTCCCCCTTTTCCACTCCTCCTCTCCTTTAGCTCTACTAAAATCCTCACTCCATGCGTCCGATTCTGTGGGTCTGTCCCTACATGGCTAACACAAGTAGGGCTGCAGGTGGGTGTCCTTGGCAGGGCTCTGGGTGGAGAGTGTGGCTGGGGAACAAGCTGTGCTCGCTGGGGATCAGCGGGAAGAGGCCATGGTCCTTTCCACGGCCCTCTGGAGGATATTAGGAAACAGGGCTATTTTAATCTCCCACTGGATTAGAATATCATGGCTGATGAGAAAATGTTGGTCTCCACCCGATTATGCATGCATGCACGCACGGAGACACACGCACGCACGCATGCATGCATATACACACACACACACACACACACACACACACACACACACACACACACACACACCTACCTACCTAATGAACACAAGGTCAAGGGTTAAGACTGTGCACCTCAAATCATATTGCATAACAGTCAAACAGAAATATCCTGGCTGTCTATTGGCTCCTCTTTCACAGGACCAATAAGGACTGACACCTGCCTGCAGGGAAAGCACATAAAGCCTGTTGCATAAGTACTTGTATGGGAGGGGATGTAGCTCAGTGGTAGAGCGCATGCTTTGCATGTATGAGGCCCCGGGTTCAATCCCCGGCATCTCCAGGATCAATTTTGTCTAAATGAAAGGAGAAGGCAATCTCTGCAGCCAAATCTTCAAATTGACTGTGACTTGAGGAATTGGATAAAGATTTTAAAAAGAAATGTGAACAGTAACAGGGGTATTACTTTTGCCTACTCATCTTATACATTACATCATCAAACAGTGTCTTTATTCAGCAAGATGAAAAAATCCTCATATATAAATAAATAAATAATGATTGGCTCTTATTTTCAACTTTGAGTTGGGGATGCCGTTTAGTCATATTGTAGGCTACAGGTCAGTGCATTCCTTGTTTGGTGACCAGACCGTTTACAACTGAATGCTCTCTGTCCCTCCTCTGGAACGACCACAATAACCAAGGAACCATCAGATAAACCTAACAATCCACCAACCTCTGGCTCTGCTGCCATGACAACCTAGCAAGGACACGACAACCCAACAAGGACACAACAACCCAACAAGGACACGACAACCCAACAAGGACACAACAACCCAACAAGGACACAACAACCCACCAACCTCTGGCTCTGCTGCCACAACAACCTAGCAAGGACACGACAACCCAACAAGGACACGACAACCCAATGTAACAGTATAACTTTAAACCGTCCCCTCGCCCCGACCTCGGGCGCGAACCAGGGACCTTCTGCACACATCAACAACGGTCGCCCACGAAGCGTCGTTACCCATCGCTCCACAAAAGCCACGGCCCTTGCAGAGCAAGGGGAAACCCTACGTCTAGGTTTCAGAGCAAGTGACGTAACTGATTGAAACGCTACTAGCGCGTACCCGCTAACTAGCTAGCCATTTCACATCCGTTACACCAACAAGGACACAACAACCCAACAAGGACACAACAACCCACCAACCTCTGGCTCTGCTGCCACAACAACCTAGCAAGGACACAATTACCCAACATGGACACAACAACCCAACAAGGACACAACAACCCAACAAGGACACAACAACCCACCAACCTCTGGCTCTGATGCCACAACAACCTAGCAAGGACACGACAACCCAACAAGGACACGACAACCCAACAAGGACACGACAACCCAACAAGGACACGACAACCCAACAAGGACACAACAACCCAACAAGGACACAACAACCCACCAACCTCTGGCTCTGCTGCCACAACAACCTAGCAAGGACACAACAACCCAACACGGACACAACAACCCAACAAGGACACGACAACCCAACAAGGACACGACAACCCAACAAGGACACGACAACCCAACAAGGACACGACAACCCAACAAGGACACGACAACCCAACAAGGACACGACAACCCAACAAGGACACGACAACCCAACAAGGACACAACAACCCAACAAGGACACGACAACCCAACAAGGACACAACAACCCAACAAGGACACAACAACCCACCAACCTCTGGCTCTGCTGCCACAACAACCTAGCAAGGACACGACAACCCAACAAGGACACGACAACCCAATGTAACAGTATAACTTTAAACCGTCCCCTCGCCCCGACCTCGGGCGCGAACCAGGGACCTTCTGCACACATCAACAACGGTCGCCCACGAAGCGTCGTTACCCATCGCTCCACAAAAGCCACGGCCCTTGCAGAGCAAGGGGAAACCCTACGTCTAGGTTTCAGAGCAAGTGACGTAACTGATTGAAACGCTACTAGCGCGTACCCGCTAACTAGCTAGCCATTTCACATCCGTTACACCAACAAGGACACAACAACCCAACAAGGACACAACAACCCACCAACCTCTGGCTCTGCTGCCACAACAACCTAGCAAGGACACAATTACCCAACATGGACACAACAACCCAACAAGGACACAACAACCCAACAAGGACACAACAACCCACCAACCTCTGGCTCTGCTGCCACAACAACCTAGCAAGGACACGACAACCCAACAAGGACACGACAACCCAACAAGGACACAACAACCCAACAAGGACACGACAACCCAACAAGGACACGACAACCCAACAAGGACACAACAACCCAACAAGGACACAACAACCCACCAACCTCTGGCTCTGCTGCCACAACAACCTAGCAAGGACACAACAACCCAACACGGACACAACAACCCAACAAGGACACGACAACCCAACAAGGACACGACAACCCAACAAGGACACGACAACCCAACAAGGACACAACAACCCAACAAGGACACGACAACCCAACAAGGACACGACAACCCAACAAGGACACAACAACCCAACAAGGACACAACAACCCAACAAGGACACAACAACCCAACAAGGACACGACAACCCAACAAGGACACAACAACCCAACAAGGACACAACAACCCAACAAGGACACGACAACCCAACAACCCAACAAGGACACAACAACCCAACAACCCAACAAGGACACAACAACCCAACAAGGACACAACAACCCAACAAGGACACAACAACCCAACAAGGACACGACAACCCAACAAGGACACAACAACCCAACAAGGACACAACAACCCAACAAGGACACAACAACCCAACAACCCAACAAGGACACAACAACCACAACAAGGACACAACAACCACAACAACCCAACAAGGACACAACAACCCAACAAGGACACAACAACCCAACAAGGACACAACAACCCAACAAGGACACGACAACCCAACAACCCAACAACCCAACAAGGACACAACAACCACAACAACCCAACAAGGACACAACAACCCAACAAGGACACAACAACCACAACAACCCAACAAGGACACAACAACCCAACAAGGACACAACAACCCAACAAGGACACAACAACCCAACAAGGACACGACAACCCAACAACCCAACAAGGACACAACAACCACAACAAGGACACAACAACCCAACAAGGACACAACAACCCAACAAGGACACAACAACCACAACAACCCAACAAGGACACAACAACCCAACAAGGACACAACAACCCAACAAGGACACAACAACCACAACAACCCAACAAGGACACAACAACCCAACAAGGACACAACAACCCAACAAGGACACAACAACCCAACAAGGACACAACAACCCAACAAGGACACAACAACCCAACAAGGACACAACAACCACAACAACCCAACAAGGACACAACAACCCAACAAGGACACAACAACCCAACAACCCAACAACCCAACAAGGAACAAGAAGAAGAGACGTAAACAAGCAAAACATATGTGAAAAGGACACCATGTTCTTTTGGGCTCTGGGTAGAATTTACCCAGATTTAGGATCAGCTTACCCTCTCCAAATCCCAAGTTTAACTGTTAGAAAGATGAAAGCTCAACTGACCGTAGATCAGTGTCCTAGCTTTAGTGTGGACAGTTGTACAGGACATCCTATCCTCCATGGAACTGGAGTATGCTGGGGGATCATCGTACTGTCCTTCCTGTGACTGACTGACCCACTTTGCCAAGTACATTTGGTCACTTAAAGCTTTCGACCAGGTCGTAGCTTTCAACATGAAGCCTCAACCGGGCTGCAATCTGCTATGTTACAAAGGTAATACTCACATTCAGAATGTGTAATGATTGTGGGGAATCGATAAAGACAGTATTGTAGCACCCAAAAGGGAGTTATCTTGTCAACATAGAGACACTTCCCAGCAGTTTAGGGTTAAAGCTGTAGAGACATTATAATAACATTCTTGTTTGTTTTTCTTTATTTAACTAGGTAAGTCAGTTAAGAACAAATTCTTATTTTCAATGACGGCCTAAGAACAGTGGGTTAACTGCCTTGTTCAGGAGCAGAACAACAGATTTTTACCTTGTCAGCTCAGGGATTCAATCTTGCAACCTTTCAGTTACTAGTCCAACACTCTAACCACTAGGCTACCCTGCCGCTACCCAGGCTTATAGATGTAGGTAGATTGTAATGCCATTCTAGAATATAGACGATTGATGTGAGCATATGATTCTCTCTATCCTCTGACAATGAACACCAGAGACATGACAGAAAATTATGGAGAGGTAAATGAGTATCTATTCTATTTTTACTGTGAATTCAGAGAGAGAGAGAGAGAGAGAGAGAAAGGGGCTTTACTCTTGTCTCCGTGTGCGGTTAATTGACCATTGTGGGAATGGGTGATTCAACAGTCTGATTCAACAGTCTGATTCACCAGTTAGATTCAACAGTTCGATTCAACAGTTCGATTCAACAGAAAGAGCGAGGGGGCGTAGGAGGGGACCATTGACTATAAGTTGTCTTATATCTCTCAGATATGGGACAGACACTTCCAAACCTTATTCCTTACGATTTATTTTGAACTGTCTGTTTTGTCATGTACACATGCTATTCAATGCATTACTATGGGCTATGGTAGTAAAGGCTAAATTAAATGTTTCATCAAATAACTATCCATTTACAATGCAAAGTTATGCCTGCTAGATGCGTTTATTTGACAGGATAAAGGCAATACAAACACCATGTAGCCTACTAGCAGGTTGAAACATAATGTCCGACACAAACATGAAGACGTACAGTGCCTTTACAAAGTATTCATACGGTCACATTGCCTTTTTCCACATTTTGTTGTGTTACAATTTGTAAGGTCCCTCAGTCATAAATTAGATATTTCTGTATTAAATGTTCTATAATTTGCAAACATTTCTAAAAAGATGTTTTCACTTTGTCATTATGGGGTATTGAGGCTAGATGGGTGAGAAAAAATATCTATTTAATCCATTTTGAATTCAGGCTGTAACACAACAAAATGTGGAATAAGTCAAGGGGTATGAATCCTTTCTGAAGGTACTGTAGATGCATGTTTGTTTTTATATTACTCAGTAAAAACAGCATGGTTTAGTTTGTGGTTGTACAGTATGTGACTCAGTCAGATAGGTGTGGTAGGCCTACTGTCATCTGGGGAGATAGGTGTGGTAGGCCTACTGTCGTCAGGGGAGATAGGTGTGGTAGGCCTACTGTCATCTGGGGAGATAGGTGTGGTAGGCCTACTGTCATCTGGGGAGATAGGTGTGGTAGGCCTACTGTCATCTGGGGAGATAGGTGTGGTAGGCCTACTGTCATCTGGGGAGATAGGTGTGGTAGGCCTACTGTCGTCAGGGGAGATAGGTGTAGGCCTACTGTCGTCAGGGGAGATAGGTGTGGTAGGCCTACTGTCGTCAGGGGAGATAGGTGTAAGCCTACTGTCGTCAGGGGAGATAGGTGTAGGCATACTGTCGTCAGGGGAGATAGGTGTAGGCATACTGTCGTCAGGGGAAGGGTCATAACATTCAGTCTGTCTACTGTTTGAAGTCTGTTGGTCAGCATTGCACAATGTTGATCTTTTAATGTTAGGGCAAGGCACAACATACACATTCCACAGTGTCTCATCATTCGCGTTCAGTACTTTCTGTGTGTGACTGTGCTTGCCTGTGTGTGTGTGTGTGTGTGTGTGTGTGTGTGTGTGTGTGTGTGTGTGTGTGTGTGTGTGTGTGTGTGTGTGTGTGTGTGTGTGTGTGTGTGTGTGTGTGTGTGTGTGTGTGTGTTTGAGGTATCATTAGCCATTGTAAGAAGGCCGCTCCCTGTATGTTGTCTGGGTTGTCTAGAAAGGTCTCAGGTAATAAACACTCACCAAGTTAAAGGAATCAGATCAACTTAATACAATTATTTAGATTTATACTACACTAGGAATCTGTGTTATACTCGGTTTGAATTAATTTCCCGTTTGTGATTGATTATGTTCCTGGCCATCCACTGGCCTGAGACGTCACATAACTAGCCTTCTATCGCTCTCTTGTGGTTCAATGGCAGAAAACGCCCACTTCAATTCAGTTACACAATTGGCCAATAGATGGAGACCCTTTACAGAGCTCTATATTCCGGGCAATAGTGTATCTCTAAATAATGTGAAGTGGCCTCTCCTTTCTCCCTGTTCTCTCTGTAATTAGACTTTCAAATGATTGATGATGAAACACAGGCAACCAGAATTCTAACCCTCTTAGACATTCATAAATTCTGCAAAGCTGAATAATGATGATGCATATTCATCTGTCATTTCCACTTCCAAGAACATAAAACAAATATGATATTATGATTTTTCTCTGTTGCTGCATTGCTGCGTTGCTCTGTTGCTGTGTTGCTCTGTTGCTCTGTTGCTCTGTTGCTGTGTTGCTGTGTTGCTCTGTTGCTGTGTTGCTGTGTTGCTGTGTTGCTCTGTTGCTCTGTTGCTCTGTTGCTGTGTTGCTGTGTTGCTGTGTTGCTCTGTTGCTGTGTTGCTGTGTTGCTCTGTTGCTGTGTTGCTGTGTTGCTCTGTTGCTCTGTTGCTCTGTTGCTGTGTTGCTGTGTTGCTCTGTTGCTGTGTTGCTGTGTTGCTCTGTTGCTCTGTTGCTGTGTTGCTGTGTTGCTCTGTTGCTGTGTTGCTCTGTTGCTCTGTTGCTGTGTTGCTGTGTTGCTGTGTTGCTGTGTTGCTGTGTTGCTGTGTTGCTGTGTTGCTGTGTTGCTGTGTTGCTGTGTTGCTGTGTTGCTGTGTTGCTGTGTTGCTGTGTTGCTGTGTTGCTGTGTTGCTGTGTTGCTGTGTTGCTGTGTTGCTGTGTTGCTGTGTTGCTGTGTTGCTGTGTTGCTGTGTTGCTGTGTTGCTGTGTTGCTCTGTTGCTGTGTTGCTGTGTTGCTCTGTTGCTGTGTTGCTGTGTTGCTCTGTTGCTGTGTTGCTCTGTTGCTGTGTTGCTCTGTTGCTCTGTTGCTCTGTTGCTCTGTTGCTCTGTTGCTGTCGAACCCCATTACACGGCATTACATCCTGCTGCATAAGTCCTGCATGCAGTCCCAGCATCACAGCAGCCCAGATATGGATCAAGATACTTTGAAGTGGAGTTAGTGGTCTTCCTGTCAAGATAACCTCCAGCCTCAGATGGATATCACTTGACCCCCAATAGGAATCTGGCCCTTGGTAATCATTTCTCTTATCTTCAGTTACTGTAGATCTCCAGAAAGCAGAAGTTAATGTGTTTGGGCTGTATAACCTACCCATATCAAGGCACAAGGCGAGACCCAAATGCAGACACAGGAGGCAGATGTTTGGAGTCTTACAATGTTTATTAATTCAAAGGAGTAGGTAAGAGAATGGTCGTGGACAGGCAAAAAGGTCAAAACCAGATTAGAGTCCAGGAGGTACAGAGTGGCAGACAGGCTCGTGGTCAAGGCAGGCAGAATGGTCAGGCAGGTGGGTACAAAGTCCAGAAACAGGCAAGGGTCAAAACCAGGAGGACTAGAAACACTGGTTGACTTGGAAACATACAAGACGAACTGGCACAGAGAGACAGGAAAATACACTGTGGAAAATAAGTGACACCTGGAGGGGGTGGAGACAATGAAACAGATCAGGTGAAACAGATCAGGGCGTGACAACCCATGTGAGACCAGGTCAGGTCGGGTGACCTCTGAACCAAACAACACTGGACATAAGACATGGAAAATTATGTATTTATCTTTGTCTTTAGCAACATCCATAGGCATGTTATGTAATACAATATTTGTCAAATAAGTTGCCGTGGGGTAGTCTGTCTGACACCAGCTCCCCAAGTCTTCAACTCGCTGTGTAGTTACGTGGGTCGAGTGTCAACCAGGCTAGTCATGGGGTGCTGTGATTTTTCAGAAGTCTTGTTGAGATTGTCCAGTTCTTCTGGTAAAAGAGACTAAGACCTTAGAGGGTGTATCTCCTTTCCTCCTTGGGCGGTGTTTTTCCTTGGCATCAAAACAATCAATGAATCCTCATCAAGCTGTAACAAGCTGCTGAAGCATGAGGGCCTTGTCCGCAATGCTATTTAAATGCTAGAATACATTTAGATTTAGTTAAATCTATGTGTTATAGCGGGGCTTTACCCTGGAGCAATAACCAAAGCAAAACCTGGAATGGACATATGTATAGGATACACATGCTCGCACACACACACTAGGCACTAGTCAAAGCTGTTCAGCAAAGCAAAAGTAATTAAGTTTTTTGCAAGAAATAAAGAGAGAAATAGGAGAAAGAGAGTGAGCGTAAGACAGCAAGAGAGAGAGAGAGAGAGAGAGACAGAGAGAAATTCTCCACATTTTCACAACACTGTACAGAGCCAAAATATAACATTTGACATGTCTCTATTATTTTGAAACTTTTGTGAGTGTAATGTTTACTGTTAATTTCTGATTGTTTATTTCACTTGTATGTATTACCTATTTCACTTACTTTGGCAATGTAAACATGTTTCCAATGCCAATAAAGCCCTTTGATTTTGTATTTATTATGGATCCCCATTAGGATCTGCCAAACCAGCTGTTACTCTTCCTGGGGTGCAGCAAAAATTAAGGCAGTAATATACATTGTAATACAATTTTTAAACATGAAATTAAATTGAGAGAGAAAGACAAGATGCAACGAATAAAAAGGCAAGGCTGACTTACAAGCTTCTGTTATTCAAGTGAATTCACAAACTATTAGATGCTACCTATCAGGCTAGCTGAGTTGTATACTAACAGGATCAGCTAGCATCAGTCCATCTCTCATCTGACCAGACAAATGATTACCAGAGGAGATAGAAACAAGAGGAACTTCCCTCCCACCTGAAATTGGTTGTTTTATGATGTGCTCAATATGTCATTTCTTCCACAGCCAATGACTCATTTGAATGTACATTGAATCAACACTCACACAATTACAACATTCTGAATGTCACCGTCCTCCGTACAAGGAAATAGCAGTTCATTGAGTTTACATCGCTTTGTGAAAGCATCAAGTTAGAATTCAGCTATATCTTATCTGTATGAAGCGGGTCGAGAGCTTCAAGTTCCTTGGTGTCCACATCACCAACAAACTATCATGGTCCAAACACACCAAGACAGTCGTGAAGAGGGCACGACAACGCCTATTCCCCCTCGGGAGACTGAAAAGATTTGGCATGCGTCCCCAGATCCTCAAAAAGTGTTACAATTGCACTATCGAGAACATCCAGCCCAGTTGCATCACCACCTGGTATGGCAACTGCTCGGCATCCGTTATTCTTCTGTTGTTGATATCAGGTAACGTGCAACCTAACCCTGGCCCTGATATGCAATGTCTCCAAACCCCCTCTGATTTTAAATCAAGATCTGGTTTTGGTATTTTTCATTTAAATGTACGCAGCCTGTTGTCAAAAATTGATGGGGTTAGGATTTGGGCTAAATCAACTGATGCTGATGTAATTGTGTTTTCTGAAACCTGGCTCAGCAAGTCTATTTTTGATAAGGATATTTGTATAAGTGGTTACAATGTTTATCGCACAGATCGGGTTAAGAAAGGTGGGGGTGTGGCTATATATGTAAAATCTAAATTCCATGTAAGTGTGGCAAAGTCTGAAACTATTTGTAAACAGTTGGAATTTCTTGCTTTAAATATTGAGGTTTCAAAGGGCCTCTCTATAACTGTGATTGGCTGTTATAGACCCCCCTCTGCTCTTGGTGATGCATTTTCTTCTTTGACGCACCTTATGTCTAAACTTCTTTACAGTGAAATGATCTTGATTGGTGATCTCAACTGGTGTTGGTTAAAGCCGGTGTCTGATGATTTAAAAATGTTTTGTAATTCTATGAATCTTACCCAGTTGATTAATTCACCCACTCGCCCAAATCTTAAATGCCCAGATAAATCTACCCTGATTGATTTGATATTGACAAATGTTCCACATAAATATTCTGCGGTTGGTGTTTTTTGTAATGATTTAAGTGACCATTGTGCTGTTGTTGCTGTTAGAAATACTAAGGTTCCAAAGACAAATCCACGTTTTATTCGTAAGAGAAATTTGAAGTGTTTTAATGAGCAGGCTTTCTTTCATGATTTGTTTTATTTTGACTGGAGCAAGATTGAGCTTATCCCTGATGTGGAAACTGCCTGGAAATTCTTTCATGATGGGTTTTTCCAAATAGTAAACAAACATGCACCATTCCGCAGGTTCAGGGTTAAAGGGCGGGATAATCCATGGTTTTCTTCTGAGCTGTCTTGTATTATTCACGACCGTAATCTAGCCTGGGCTAAAGCAAGGAAATCTTGTTCTGATGCTGATTGGCTTATTTTTAGGCAGTTAAGAAACAAGTGTTCTTTTCTTCTCAGGAAGGCCAAGTCTGAATATTTTATGTCTGTTACCACTGATAACCTGAATGACCCTAGAAAGTTTTGGAATGCTATTAAGTCTATGTCTGGTAACAGTAATGTTAATGAATTACCGTCATGTGTTTTGAAGGACTCTGTTGCTATATATGACAAAACTGAAATGCTGAATTGTTTCAATGAGCACTTTGTATCATCTGGTAGGCTGTTTGATTCAGTGCCCTCTGTCTCTGTACAACCCTGTGTGGATGAACCAGTGTCCTCTGTCTCTGTACAACCCTGTGTGGATGAACCAGTGAGAGCTGGTCAAACTTTTAGCTTTCTGCCATTCTCAGTGCAGGTGGTACATAAAGCCCTGAAATCCTTAGATCAAAGAAAGCCTGCAGGTCCTGATGTTTTGGATCCCTGCTTTTTAAATCTGGCAGCTGATTTCATAGCTGAACCACTTACATATCTGTTCAATCTAACCCTGGAATGTAATGAAATTCCAAAGATCTGGAAATCAGCATTTGTCCTACCACTTTTAAAAGGGGGAGATCCAACTCTTTTAAATAATTATAGGCCAATCTCAAAGCTGTCACCCCTGGTGAAAATACTTGAAACCCTTGTAAGTGAACAGCTAAAAGAGTTTTTATTTACTAACTCTATTTTATCAATGTACCAATCGGGCTTCAAGAAGAAGCATAGCACAATTACAGCAGCCATGAAGGTTTTAAATGATATCACTGAAGCCCTTGACAAAAAACAGCACTGTGTCTCACTTTTTATTGATCTCTCTAAGGCTTTTGATACAGTTGATCATGCTATACTGAGGCAGAGATTGTTGAGTGTAGGTCTTTCGGAGCATGCAGTTGCATGGTTTGCTAACTATCTGTCTGATAGAACTCAGTGCACTCAATTTGATGGGCTTATGTCTGTTAAATTGTCTGTCCTGAATGGTGTGCCCCAGGGCTCTGTACTTGGTCCTCTCTTATTCACTATTTATATAAATGATTTAGACAGAAATGTCCAAAATGCACAACTTCATTTTTATGCTGATGATACTGTTATTTACTGTTGTGCCTCATCTCTTACAAAAGCTTTCCAGAACTTGCAAACTGCTTTTTATACTGTTCAACATACCTTGTGTCAATTGAAGCTTATCCTCAATACTGACAAAACTAAACTAATGGTGTTTTCTAATGCAAGAAATAGACCTCTGAACCTTTCACCTGTTACTACCTGTCAGGGCAAGGAGATTGAGGTTGTAACCTCATACAAATATCTTGGAATTCTAATTGATGACGGCCTCTCTTTTAAATTGCATATTCAACAACTTACAAAAAAATTGAAGCTGAAATTGGGATTTTATTTTAGGAATAAGGCTTGTTTTTCTTTTGAAGCCAGAAGGAGGCTAGTATCAGCTACATTTATGCCTTTACTAGACTATGGGGATATTTTATATATGAATGCTTCCGCTCAGTGTTTGAGATCAATTGACACTCTTTACCATGGCACTTTGAGATTTATTTTAAACTGCAAAACCCTTACGCACCACTGCACTTTGTATACCAGGGTTGGCTGGCCTTCTCTAGTCACTCGTAGGCTCAGTCACTGGTATACTTTTATTTACAAAGCCATTTTGGGTTTACTACCTTTTTATTTGGGCATTTTTATTGTTCAGAAATGTGGTGGGTACTCTCTTCGTTCACTGGACTTTATCCTGCTAACTGTTCCAAATGTCCGAACTGAATTTGGTAAAAGGTCTTTTATGTACTCTGCGCCATCGTCTTGGAACACCTTACAAAATAATTTTAAACTGGAAGAACTTGTCCCGATTGGTGTTTTTAAATCACTGATGAAGGATTTTGAGGCTGATTCCCTGACCTGTCAATGTTTTTAATTTGCTGTTTTTGATATTGTTATACTCTTGTGAATTCATGAATGGTTTTTACTAGATTACTTGTAGTTTTTCATGTTGTCTGTCTGTATTTTTTTGTAATGACTTGGTGCTGCCTATCTTGGCCAGGACGCTCTTGAAAAAGAGATTTTAAATCTCAATGAGCCCTTCCTGGTTAAATAAAGGTTAAATTAAAAAAAAAAAAAAAATCCGACCTTAAGGCGCTACAGAGGGTAATGCGTACAGCCCAGTACATCACTAGGGCCAAGCTTCTTGCCATCCATGACCTATATAATAGGCGGTGTCAGAGGAAGGCTAAAAAAAATAGTAAAAGACTCCAGTCACCCAAGTCAAAGACTGTTCTCTCTGCTACCACAGAGGTCCAAAAGGCTCCTTAACAGCTTCTACCCCCAAGCCATAAGACTGCTGAACAATTAATCAAATGGCCACCTGGACTATTTGCATTGACCCCCCTTTGTTTTTACACTGCTGCTACTCTCTGTTTATTATCTATGCATAGTCACTTTACCCCGACCTACATGTACAAATTACCTCAATTTAAAGACCCTTGCTCCCTTTGGTCTCAACGTAGACTTTGATCTGAAGCCATTCTTGTGATTATTGTGATTTTGCTATTGTAAATGTTTGTAGGCCTATGTAGCCAAATTGTACCTATGGTTGCATGCTATCCAACAACCCTCATCCGCTTCCAGTGCCAGTTTTATATCCAACGAGAGACTAGGCCGACCGAATCGCGGAGGTGGCAGCGGGCATGCACACCGACGAGAAGCTGCACCCGACGGGGAAGGAAGAAACGACTGCCAGAAGCAGAGGGGACCGTTCACGGGGTTCCAGAACTCACGGGACTGAGTGCCTTTAATTTGTCAAGCAAGATATTGAGCCCTGCCCATGTCTCCTTGCTTAATAAAGGGTTATCTTTTGTGCCTACAACTTTTGATGTTAATTTAGACATGTTTGAGTTTTTTTTAGAAACATCCGTTCAAGGGAATACTTTAGGTCCCCTAATCCTGATATTTCAACTGAACATCTACAGTTGAAGTCGGAAGTTTACATACACTTAGGTTGGAGTCATTAAAACTCATTTTTCAACCACTTAACCAGCTATAGTTTTGGCAAGTCGGTTAGGACATCTACTTTGTGCATGACAAAGTAATTTTTCCAACAATTGTTTACAGACAGATTATTTCACTTATAATTCACTGTATCACAATTCCAGTGGGTCAGAAGTTTACATACATTAAGTTGACTGTGCCTTTAAACAGCTTGGAAAATTCCATAAAATGCTGTCATGGCTTTAGAAGCTTCTGATAAGCTAATTGCCATAATTTGAGTCAATTGGAGGTGTACCTGTGGATGTATTCCAAGGCCTACCTTCAAACTCAGTGCCTCTTTGCTTGATATCATAGGAAAATAAAAAGAAATCAGCCAAGATTGTAGACCTCCACAAGTCTGGTTCATCCTTGGGTGAAATTCCCAAACGCCTGAAGGTGCCACATTCATCTGTACAAACAATAGTATGCAAGTATAAACACCATGGGACCACGCAGCCGACATACCACTCAGGAAGGAGACGCGTTCTGTCTCCTAGAGATGAACGTACTTTGGTGCGAAAAGTGCAATTCAATCCCAGAACAACAGCAAAGGACCTTGTGAAGATGCTGGAGGAAACAGGTACAAAAGTATCTATATCCACAGTAAAACAAGTCCTATATCGACATAACCTGAAAGGCCGCTCAGCAAGGAAGAAGCCACTGCTCCAAAACCGCCATAAAAAATGCCAGACTACGGTTTGCAACTGCACATGCAGACAAAGATCGTACTTTTTGGAGAAATGTCCTCTGGTCTGATGAAACAAAAATAGAACTGTTTGGCTATAATGACCATCGTTATGTTTGGAGGAAAAAGGGGGAGGCCGAAGAACCGAAGAACACCATCCCAACTGTGAAGCACTGGGGTGGCAGCATCATGTTGTGGGGGTGCTTTGCTGCAGGAGGTACTGGTGCACTTCACAAAATAGATGGCATTATTAGCAAGGAAAATGATGTGGATATATTGAAGCAACATCTCAAGACATCAGTCAGGAAGTTAAAGCTTGGTCGCAAATGAGTTTAAATGTGTTTGGCTAAGGTGTATGTAAACTTCCGACTTCAACTGTAGGTTGCTGCACATACTCTGACTCCTTTTGGACGTAAGAGTTATTTTGTACTTCCAGCCAATCGCAATCACTCTGAGACATACTGCGGACTCGTTGAAAAATATGTTCATCTTCTTAAGAACAAACAGGAGCACATATCTTACCATATTTTACCAGAGGAAACTTGATTTACAATCCGATACGTCGGTCCTTACCCGCCCTGCTGATAAGGCTGGGTCGGTTGTACTCATGCATAGGACTGTTTATGTAAATGAGTGACCCCACTGCCCATTTTCAGAACACAATCTTTACTGTCCTAGATGGGTATTTAAGTTCTGGTCACATAACCAAAAAAAGAACACGACTTTTTGGCTATTCAACACCCTAAAATTGCCACTTTCTATACTTTGCCGAAAATACACAAGAATGTTACTAAACCTCCAGGGCGCCCTATTGTAGCGGGCATTGACGCAGTGTCGACCCCTCTATCAACTTTTGTTGACTTTTTTATTAGACCACTCACAGAACAGCTCCCCTCTTTTTTGTAAAGGACACCAGCAGTATGATCTCTATTATTGAATCTCTTGATCCTCTCCCTGAGAATACTTTTTTTTTTTTTTTTTTTTTAATTTTTAGGGGTGGATCAGCTTAACATTGCAGAAAGAATGTTGCTTCCAATGTAATTGTCTGCATCATTTCCAATCCCCCATATTTTTGGGGGTAAATATATACATCCATACACGTATGCATACATATACACATATATACATACACATACCTATATAGACATACATACTTTTTTAAAGAATATACCTTTATTATTATTCCCCGCAAACCCTACCACCGATCCCCCAATTGGAGTAAACTGATAAACATTTCTGTTTTTACCTTCAATTTATACATCTTATACACATTTTACCGACAGTCTACTTTATAATAGTTCTCTCTTGTTTGTTCTTAGTCCTTCCTCTATTTCTGTTGTCCATCCAGTTTGATTTCCACTTGTAACTGTGCTATTTCACAAAAGCTCCGCACCTATACACATTTCACAGATCCCGTATGCCCTACATTGTTTATCTTGTTATTAGTCCCACCCTTCAGCTCCACTCAACTCTTCCTTCTCCCTGAGAATACTTTGTTAGTTACTTTTGATCTTGAGTCGTTGTACACAAATATTCCACACGAGGGCGGTATTGAAGCTGTGGAACATTTTCTTCCTCAACGTGACCCTAATGAACTACCTTCCAGTGCATGCATTATAACATTGGCTGATATAGTACTCACACACAACTACTTCATGTTTCTAAATGATTTCTTTATTCAAACGAAGGGTACTGCTATGGGATCCCCCATCTCCTAACTATGCTAATTTGTATGTGGGTTACATGGAGAAACAGGCCATATTCAACCCTCTCAAAAATGTTTTCTTGCCTAACATTTTTATTTGGAAACAGTACATTGATGATATTTTTGTTCTATGGAGGGGTGATGCAAAACAGCTCCAGGTGTCCCATGCTTTTCTTAACTCCTGTTCTGAGCATCTGAGATTTACTATGCAATCAGAAACACGTCAAATCAGTTTCGTTGATCTGATCTTGTGTGAAGATAACGTTCTATACACTGATCTTTACAGGTAACCTACTGATCATAACAGTTTGTTGAGGGCTGATAGTTGTCACCCACTTCCCTTGAAAAACAGTTTGCCCTACTGCCAATTCTGTCAAATCAAAATAATTTGCAAACAATCCGATTTCGTCAGAAATATGGCGGTACAAAAATAGTCAGATTAATACTGCCATTGAGAATTCAAAACAAACCGAGACATGATCTTTTTCGAGGTCAGTCTCGCAAAAAGAAGCACTCTTGCGTTCTAACTACCCGCTATTCAAAAGTGCTTTGAACAAATTAAGGGAATCGTTCACAAACAATGACACGTTCTAAGATCCGATGACAGTATCGGTCATGTGTTTTCGGACCCTCCCTTGGTCGTATTCTCGCGGGGCAGAAATCTCAGAGATCAATAGGTAAACTCTGATTTACCACCCCCAAGATATCCCTGCACAACGACTATTTACGCCCCTACTGGATGGAAACTACAAGTGTAATGGCTGTTCTCAATGCAATGGCACTTATAAATGTAGATCTTTCAAACACCCCCAAACAGGGAAGCAGATCCCAATCAAAGGTGCTATCACGTGCTCCACTAAGGCAGTTATTTATCTTATAACTTGTCCTTGTGGCAAAAATGATGTGGGTTAAACAAAGTGCGATTTAAATGTACGAATCTCGGAGCATCGTAGCACCATTAGGTGCAAAAACTGGACTTACCCAGGGGGTGACCTCGACAATTTATTGTTAAAACGAGAGGCTGCCTGGATCTTTAATTTAAAAATCCTTGATCCCTTTGGTCTCAACATAGACTTTTATCTGAAGCCATTCTTGTGATTATTGTGATTAAGCTATTGTAAATGTTTGTAGGCCTATGCAGCCAAATTGTATCTATGATCGTATGCTATCCATTTGTTTTTTGAATGCTATTTTAATATGAGAATTAACCAATGATATAAGGCCACACCCAGCCATGATTACAGACACCTGTGTGTGTCCTTTGACACTATATGAACTAGTCACCCCATAGTGTTTGTTATTATACCCTGATGAAGACAGCTTGTCTGTTGAAACGTTGGATATTAGGTAATTAAATTATTGCATCAGAGCTCCTAGAGTGTGCTGTTCTCCTTTAATTTGTCAAATTACCTGAATTACCTCGACTAACCTGTCCCCCGCGCACATTGACTCAGTACCAACCCCTGTATATAGCCTCATTGTTATTTTATTGTGTTCCTTTTTTTTAAACTGGAGTTTATTTAGTAGATCTTTTCTTAACTCTATTTTCTTAAAACTGGTTGGTTAAGGGCTTGTAAATAACCATTTCATGTTGTATGCGGTTCATGTGACAAATACAATATTATTTGTATCATATAGAAACCATAGACAATGCTCATGATAAAACCATGCAGTCTACACTTAGAAAAAAGGATTCGTTGGCTGTCCCCATAGGAGACCCATTTTTGGTTCCAGCAAGATTATTTTTTTCGTTCCAGCTCTAACCCTTTTGGAAACCCTACATGGAATCCAAAAAGGTTCTAGCTGGAACTAAAAGGGTTCTCCTATGGGGACAGCCGTAAGACCACTTTTAGGTTCTAGTTAGCACCTTTTTTTCCTGATTGTAGTTGCACTGGAGCCGAAACGTTGAGTTTCAAAGCTCAAAACATCCCTGATCACTATCATACAGCGCCCAACCTTATTTTGGACATACATCTGCCTTAAATATGTTAGACCTCATATTTCTCTTCTTATTTGGACTTTTACTGCAGGTCGGTTGGCTATCCAACTGCTATGGCAACTTCTCTACTTTTTTTAGATAAACTGTTTGATTTTTTTAATTACATTTTTTAGAACAAATAGGTGACCTGTCTTCTGTCCTCCTAAGACTGGTGACCGTGGGGACCTCATGTCTGACGGTGATCTCTGAGGTGCGTATTTATGTCAGTGTAAAGTCAGGGGCCAAGACATTGCTGATGACTGCCACACTGCGTCCCGACCTTCCTCGACCCCAATGAGCCAGTGCAGGGGTCCGACCCAGCTCTGCACCCGCATCCTGCTGCCCACTTTCCCCAGGAACAGCTCCTGCACCCTCTGACGGAACCGGTGGTCCCGTGCGCTGTAGATCAGAATATTCCACCCACTACTGCAGGCTAGAAGCCAGAAGGCATAGCGGGAGAACCGACACCAGACTACACCTGGAACACTCCCCACCACGAGAACCGCCACGGGGACCACCGAGGATAAGAGGAAGGCTGTAAGGATAAGAATGGTCTTGGCCGCTCGCAGGTTGGAAAAGGCAGACCCGTGTGTGTGTTGAGCTTTAGTGAGCACTTGCTTCCTGGCATGGCAGAAGCTGCGGACAGCAGAGAAGGTGACCAGGTTGACGACTGAGGTGCCCCCAGGAGAGAGATATTGAAGGCAGGGAAGAGAAGCATCACCCTCCCCCAGTGGTGCTCTGGAGCAGAGGGAGAGAGAGGGTGAGATATTAAAATACGAGGCAAGACTGCTCTGCAAAGTTAGGATAATACATTTTAATATAAAAAATAAGAGTGAGAGAGGAGAGAAAAGCAGTGAATCTGAAGCACCTGTTACATAAAGTCTTTCACAGTATAGTAGACTTCACTGGAAGAGGTTTTATTAAAACACAGGACCAGCTGGCATCAGTTTGTTTCTCATCATCTCCCCAGTCATTTCACTGAGAGACAGAGAGACTACCAGGTGTGAAACAGGGAAGGAACTCAAGGGGTATGCTAATTTGGTATAGCGCAGACCTAACTCACTCCATTAAATTAATCAAAACAGGAATATTTTACACTTGGCTAGAAATGCAAAAGGAAAGTCTCTCAGAGCATTCAGTCAGCCCACTGACACCCCTATCAGACCACAGCAAAATCAGTCTACTTGAACAGAGCAATACTCAGTCATGGGGCATCAAAGCCAAAGTAACTGAGTAATATTAAGAAATGCTATAGGTGGAAGGAATGTAGTGTGGAAACCTACCAAAAACAGTTAGGAAACGACAAATTCAATCCCCTTTTAACAACTTCCTGGACAAACGTTCCACTGTAATAGTGAAGGTGTAATTTTGGCAGTAGCAAATCTTAACCGTATTTGACCTCTCAGCTTCCCTATCAAATCTAAAAATGTCAAACAGAAAACTGAAGAAAATTAACAATGACATGGTTTGATGAAGAATGCAAAACCTAAAAGGAATTGAAAAACCAGTCCTACCAAAAACAAAGAAACAAGAAAACCTGAGTCTACACCTTCACTATGGTGAATCACTAAAACAATACAGAAATACACTATGGAAAAAGGAACAGCATGTCAGAAATCAGCTCAATGTAATTTAAGAATCCATAGACAAACCACTTCTAGGAAAATTGGAAAACACAAAAAAAATAAAAATAATAATCTATCCAAAATGGAAATGTATGGGTAAACCACTTCTCCAATCTTTTTGGCTCTATAACAAAGAAAAACAGCAAAAACATATACATGATCAAATACAAATCTTAGAATCAACTATTAAAGACTACCAGAACCCACTGGATTCTCCTATTACCTTGAATGAACTACAAGACAAAATAAAAACCCTCCAACCCAAAAAAGCAGACAACAAATTCCAAATGGCTACACTAAAACTCTTTAACATCATCCTTAGCTCTGGCATTTTCCCCAATATTTGGAACCAAGGACTGATCACCCCAAAAGTAGAGAAATATTTGACCCCAATAACTACCGTGGGATATGCATCAACAGCAACCTTGGGGAAATCCTCTGCATTATCATTAACAGCAGACTCGTACATTTCCTCAGTGAAAACAATGTACTGAGCAAATGTCAAAATTGGCTTTTTACCAAATTATCATACGACAGACCACGCATTCATCCTGCACACCCTAATTGACAAACAAACAAACTAAAACAAAGGCAAAGTCTGCTCATGCTTTGTTGAAAAAACAAATTTCTTCCCACAGGGCCGTGAGGTGAGACAGGGATGCAGCTTAAGCCCCACCCTCTTCAACATATATATCAACGATTGGTGAGGGCACTAGAAAAGTCTGCAGCACCCGGCCTCACCCAACTAGAATCTGAAGTCAAACGTCTACTGTTTGCTGATGATCTGGTGCTTCTGTCACCAACCAAGGTGGGCCTACAGCAGCATCTAGATCAGGGGTGTCAAACTCATTCCACGGAGGGCCTAGTGTCTGCAGGTTTTTGGTTTTTCCTTTCAATAAAGCCCTAGACAACCAGGTGTGGGGAGTTCCTAACTAATTAGTGATGTTAATTCATCAATCAAGTACAAGGGAGGAGCGAAAACCCGCAGACACTCGGCCCCCCGTGGAATGAGTTTGACACTTGTGATCTAGATCTTCCACCCAGATGCCAGACCTGGGCCCTGACAGTAAATCTCAGTAAGTAAAAAAAAAAAAAAAAAAAGTCCAGTCGACAGGACCACAAATTCCATCTAGACACCGTTGCACTAGAGAACATAAAAAAACTATACATACAGTTGAAGTCGGAAGTTTACATACACCTTAGCCAAATACATTTAAACTCAGTTTCACAATTCCTGACATTTAATCCAAGTAAAAATTCCCTGTCTTAGGTCAGTTAGGTTAAACACTTTATGTACAAAGAACAAGTGTGCGGTTAATATAGGCAAAAAACACATTTCTGTGAAATGTCAGAAAGGATTTATTGCAGCTTTTATTTCTTTCATCACATTCCCAGTGGGTCAGAAGTTTACATACACTCAATTAGTATTTGGTAGCATTGCCTTTAAATTGTTTAACTTGGGTCAAATGTTTCAGGTAGCCTTCCACAAGCTTCCCACAATAAGTTGTGCATTTTGGCCCATTCCTCCTGACAGAGCTGGTGTAACTGAGTCAGGTTTGTAGGCCTCCTTGTTCACACATGCTTTTTCAGTTCTGCCCACAAATTTTCTATAGGATTGAGGTCAGAGCTTTGTGATGGCCACTCCAATACCTTGACTTTGTTGTCCTTAAGCCATTTTTCCACAACTTTGGAAGTATGCTTGGGGTCACTGTCCATTTGGAAGACCCATTTACGACCAAGCTTTAACTTCCTGACTGATGACTTGAGATTTCTCTTTAATATATCCACATAAATGTCCTACCTCATGATGCAATCTATTTTGTGAAGTGCACCAGCACCTCCTGCAGCAAAGCACCCCCACAACATGATGCTGCCACCCCCGTGCTTCACGGTTGTGATGATGTTCGGCTTGCAAGCCTCCCCCTTTTTCCTCCAAACATAACGATGGTGATTATGGCCAAACAGTTCTATTTTTCTTTCATCAGACCAGAGGACATTTCTCCAAAAAGTACGATCTTTGTACCCATGTGCAGTTGCAAACCGTAGTCTGGCTTTTTTTAATGCCGGTTTTGGAGCAGTGGCTTCTTCCTGCTGGGCGGCCTTTCAGGTTGTCGATATAGGACTCGTTTTACTGTGGATATAGATACTTTGTACCGGTTTCCTCCAGCATCTTCACAAAGTCCTTTGCTGTTCTGGGATTGCTTTGCACTTTTCACACAAGTACGTTCATCTCTAGGAGACAACGCGTCTCCTTCCTGAGCGGTATGATGGCTGCGTGGTCCCATGGTGTTAATACTTACATACTATTTTTTGTACAGATGAACGTGGTAACTTCACGCGTTTGGAAATTGCTCCCAAGGATGAACCAGACTTGTGGAGGTCTACAATTGTTTTCTGAGGTCTTGGCTGATTTCTTTTGATTTTCCCATGATGTCAAGCAAAGAGGCAGTGAGTTTGAAGGTAGGCCTTGAAATACATCCACAGGTACACCTCCAGTTGACTCAAATGATGTCAAGTAGCCTAACAGAAGCTTCTAAAGCCATGACATTATTTTCTGGAATTTTCCAAGCTATTTAAAGGCAGTCAACTTCTGACCCACTGGAATTGTGATAGTGAATGATAAGTGAAATAATCTGTATACAATTGTTGGAAAAATTACTTGTGTCATGCACCAAGTAGATGTCCTAACCGACTTATCAAAACTATAGTTTGTTAACAAGACATTTGTGGAGTGGTTGAAAAACGTAAACGTGGATGTAAACTTCCGACTTCAACTGTACCTTGGCCTAAACATCAGTGCCACAGGTAATTTCCACAAAGCTGTGAACGATCTGACAGACAAGGCAAGAAGGGCATAACTTTGTCACAAGCGCCGAATACAACAAGTGTAGACTTAACCGTGAAATGTTTACTTACAAACCCTTAACTCTTCTTGAACTGCACTGTTGGTTAAAAAAATATTTACCCAGTTTACTAAAATAAACTTGGTCCTAGACTTGACGCTCCGGTACGGCTTGCGGTGCGGGAGCATAGAAAACAATCTATAACTTGGGTGACTGGAGTCTGACAATTTTATGGGCTTTCCTCTGACACTGCCTATTGCATAGGTCCTGGATGGCAGGGAGCTTGGCCCCAGTGACGTACTGGGCCGTTTGCATTACCCTCTGTAACGCCTTACAGTCAGATGCCGAGCAGTTGCCATACCAGGCGGTGATGCAACCCGTCAGGATGGTTTCAATGGTGCAGCTGTAGAACCTTTTGAGGATCTGGGGACCCATGCCAAATCTTTTCAGTCTCCTGAGGGGGAAAAAGTTTTGTTGTGCCCTCTTCACGACTGTCTTGGTATGTTTGGACCATGATAGTTCGTTGGCGATGTGGCTACCAAGGAACTTGAATCTCTCGACCCGCTCCACTACAGCCCCATCGATGTTAATGGGGGCCTGTTCGGCCCGCCTTTTCCTGTTGTCCACGATCAGCTCCTTTGTCTTGCTCACATTGACGGAGAGGTTGTTGTCCTGGCACCACACTGCCTGTTCTCTGACCTCCTCCCTATAGGCCGTCTCATCGTTGTCGGTGATCAGGCCTACCACTTGTGTCGTCAGCAAACTTAATGATGGTGTTGGAGTCGTGTTTGGCCACGCAGTCGTGGGTGAACAGGGAATACAGGAGGGGACTAAGTACACGCCCCTGAGGGGCCCCAGTGTTAAGGATCAGCGTGGCAGACGTGTTGTTGCCTACTCTTACCACCTGGGGGCGGCTCGTCAGGAAGTCCAGGATCCAGTTGCAGAGGGTGGTGTTTAGTCCCAGAGTCCTTAGCTTAGTGATGAGCTTCGTGGGCACTATGGTGTTGAACGCTGAGCTGTAGTCATTGAACAGCATTCTCACATAGGTGTTCCTTTTGTCCAGGTGAGAAAGGGCAGTGTGGAGTGTGATTGAGATTGCGTCATCTGTGAATCTGTTGGGGTCGTATGTGAATTGGAGGTGGTCTAGGGTGTCCTGGAGGATGCTGTTGATGTGAGCCATGACCAGCCTTTCAAAGCACTTCATGGCTACCGACGTGAGTGCCACGTGGCGGTAATCATTTAGACAGGTTACCTTCGCTTCCTTGGGCCCAGGGACTATGGTGGTCTGCTTGAAACATGTTGGTATTAGACTCGGTCAGGGAGAGGTTGAAAATGTCAGTGAAGACACTTGACCGTTGGTCCGTGCATGCTTTGAGTACACGTCCTGGTAATCTGTCTGGCCCAGCGGCTTTGAATGTTGACCTGTTTTGAAGGTTTTGTTCACATCGGCTAAGGAGAGAGGGATCACAGTCGTCCGGAACAGCTGGTGCTCTCGTGCATACTTCAGTGTTGCCTGCCTCAAAGCGAGCATAAAAGGCATTTAGCTCGTCTGGTAGGCTCGCTTCACGTCTGAGTTTCCCTTTGTAGTCCGTTATAGTTTAAGCCCTGCCACATCTGACGAGCGTCAGAGCCGGTGTAGTAGGATTCAATCTTAATCCTGTATTGACGCTTTGCTTGTTTGATGGTTCGTCTGAGGGCATAGCGGGACTTCTTATAAGCGTCTGGATTAGTCTCCCGCTCCTTGAAAGCGGTAGCTCTAGCCTTTAGCTCGATGGGGATGTTGCCTGTCTTCCAGTTGGGATATGTACATAGTCACTGTGGGGACGACGTCGATGCACTTATTGATGAAGCCGATGACTGAGGTGGTGTACTCCTCAATGCCATTGGACGAATCCAGCAACATATTCCAGTCTGTGCTAACAAAACAGTTCTGTAGTTTAGCATCCGCGTCATCTGACCACTTCCGTATTGAGCGAGTCACTGGTATTTTCAGCTTTTGCTTGTAATCAGGAATCCGGAGGATAGAATTATGGTCAGATTTGCCAAATGGAGGGCGGGGGAGAGCTTTGTATGCATCTCTGTGTGTGGCGTAAAAATGGTCTAGGATTTTTTTCTCTGGTTGCACATGTGACATGCTGGAAAAAATTTGGTAAAACTGATTTAAGTTTGCCTGCATTAAAGTCCCCGGCCACTAGGAGCGCCACTTCTGGGTAAACATTTTCTTTGCGTATGGCCTTAGAGTTGGTTGAGAGTGGTCTTAGTGCCAGCATCCGTTCTGTGGTGGTAAATAGACAGCTACGGATAATTTAGATGAGAACTCTTGGTAGATATGATAAGCTGTAGACTACACTAAGGTACTCTACCTCAGGTGAGCAATACCTCGAGCCTTCTTTATTAGACATCGCGCACCAGCTGTTATTGACAAAGACACACCACCTCCCCTTGTCTAACCAGAAGTAGCATCTCTGTAGAACCCATTGCCCTATATGGTTGTGAGGTCTGGGGTCCGCTCACCAAACAAGAATTCACAAAATGGGACAAACACCAAATTGAGACTCTGCATGCAGAATTATGCAAAAATATTCTCCATGTACAACACCAAATAATACATGCAGAGCAGAATTAGGCCGATACCCGCTAATGATCAAAATCCAGAAAAGAGCCGTTAAATTCTACAACCACCTAAAAGGAAGCGATTCCTAAACCTTCCATAACAAAGCCATCACCTACAGAGAGATGAACCTGGAGAAGAGTCCTCAGCAAGCTGGTCCTGGGGCTCTGTTCACAAACAGACCCCACAGAGCCCCAGGATAGCAACACAATTCGACCCAACCAAACAAAAAGATAATTACTTGACACATTGGAAAGAATTAACAAAAAAAGAGCAAACTAGAATGCTATTTGGCCTTAAACAGAGTACAGTGGCAGAATACCTGACCACTGTGACTGACCCAAACTTAAGGAAAGCTTTGACTATGTACAGACTCAGTGAGCATAGCCTTGCTATTGAGAAAGCCTGTCTTATCTTGAGAGCCAGGGTTGCCTATGTGCACACTGCCCACAAAATGAGGTGGAAACTGAGCTGCACTTCCTAACCTCCTGCCAAATGTATGACCATATTAGAGACACATATTTCTCTCAGATTAAAGATACAAAAAATTTGAAAAACCCCAATTTTGATAAACTCCCGGGTGAAATACTACTGGGTGAAATATCACAGTAGCAAGATTTGTGTACTGTTGCCACAAGAAAAGGGTAACCAGCGAAGGACAAACACCAGTGTAAATACAACCCATATTTATGTTCATTTATTTTCCCTTTTGTACTTTAACCATTTGCACATTGTTACAACACTGTATATATACACACATAATATGACATTTGTAATGTCTTTATTCTTTTGGAGTGTAATGTTTACTGTTCATTTTTATTGTTTATTTCACTTTTGTATATTATCCCCTTCACTTGCTTTGGCAATGTTAACATATGTTTCCCATGCCAATAAAGCCCCTTGAATTGAAGGGAGGGAGAGAGGGGGAGATAGAGAGAGCAAACAGACAAACAAAAGACAACTCCAACTCAGCCTCCTGTACTAACCTTATGTTCTTGATAATATTGACTCTCTCCTGGTGAGAAGGCGTAGTTACACATCTTGCTGCAGAGGTTGTACTCCAGAGTGATATTATCGCCTCTGAGGAAGAGGGGAGACAGCCAGGAGGAAGCAGAACAGCCAGGAGAGGGCGATCAGCCACAGAGTCCTCTCTCTGGTCACCACTAGGTTCTTATGCAGGGGTTTCAGCACCGTTATACCCCTCTCCACTGACAGCAGGAAGATGGTGGTCACTGAAACTAACGTACACCCAGCGAATATGGGTCCTATCAGGAAACAGGGACCAACCCCCTGTGGTTCTGTGGTTCTGTGGACGGGAACCAGCCAGGGATCACAGAATGATAGAACAAATGAAGAGAACATCATACTGTTTAATAAAACATCAGCATGTAGGACCAATAGTATATCAGAACATTAGAAAATGATGTGACCTTAATCAGAATGTTAGAAGACCTACACACCTTCTCTTCCCGCCAGTGGTGCCTGTATCTGCTAGGTCCACTGCTAGGTCCACTGTAGCCCGAGAGGCCTACAGGTACCCCCGGAGGGGTCCGGAAACGGCAGGAGCCCAGGAAGATGGTGTGACTGACCCCGTTACACAACGTTATTGCAAAGGACAGAACATAAAGGAGACGTTGAGAACCTGACCGAAATCTGTTACGAACCTAGAACAATTGTGGTTTAAGGTTTCCAAGTCCTCCATGTTAGAAGGTATTGTAGGATAAATGAGGAAGTGAATAAAGGAAGTGGATCAACAGGTGAATAGATAAAGTCTTCATCTATGAACAGATCTTCTGTGTCAAAAAAAAACACACCAGTTACTGATGCAAAATTGGTTCTCAATTGACTTACCTGTTTAAATAATGGTACTCAGTGATATGAATGCAAAACATGTTTTATGCTGAGCTAAATGCAGTGGCAAATATGGATTAGCAATAACCAATAGTCAAAGCACGAAAAAACAACTGTCAGGTTCGTTTGTAGAGATGGACCGAGGCGCAGCGAATGTAGAGTTCAACATACTTTATTAATAGTGAAACAAAACAAACAAACAAGCCGTGACTACAGATGTGCACTAACTCCAAACAATATCCCATAACACACAGGTGGAAAAAATGCTACTTAAGTATGATCCCCAAATAGAGACAACGATAGCCAGCTGCCTCTAATTGGGAATCATACCAAAACCCCAACATAGAAAAAACAACCTAGAACCCCAAATAGAAAATATAAACTAGACTAACCCCCCTAGTCACGCCCTGACCTACTCTACCATAGAAAATAAAGGTTTTCTATGGTCAGGATGTGACAACAACAATATTTTCTATAGAGACAATAATAAGTGTTTGCTTTCTGACTGACTGACTGACTGACACAAAGAATCCATTAGCAAATGTTTCTTATTTCAACATCAATATCTTAGGTTAATATTTCATGCATATGCATTTGAAATGTTTTCTGATTTAATAATCCTCTAATTATGCTCTAAAATGTGTTATATCAAATTTGAATCATGATTAAGATTACAATAAATAACCAAAAAAGATCAACCACAAAATAAATATTATTGAGAATCTCACCTTCTCATTAGGGCATCCAATAGTCTGCATCCGCGTCCTTTCCTCAGCGTCGTGAACGAGCACCAGCGGGCTGATGAATCAATCAAACGGAGTCACTGGTGCGCACCCCGTTATTAATGCGCGCTCCTGCTTTCCGCGTGTACTTCTGAAATGTATTCAGGAAATAACAGGAAATAACTACTTGTGGGTGACTGCCAAAACTAGAATTTTTTCACACCAAAGTGATCATGTTTTTCTTCATCAATGAATAACCATACACTCTCTGTTAACCTTATTACTGGTCATCATGGCAATACTAAATCAACTAAATTATTTAATCTATAAGTCCTTCAACTTATTTAACTCATTCATAGCACAAAATATGGCCTACCAGAAACAGAATTTACATTTTAAACGTTTTATAGACCTGGCCTATAGGCTAGATGTGTGTGTCCTGTGATGCACTTTCAAAAAAGGCCATTTTTATGAACAGCATTTATGAATATAATTATGCTAATTGTAAAAAAATATATATATATACTGAAATTTGAAAACAGATGCTTCCCCCAAAATGATTTGTGTCTTTGTAGATTGTAATTTTATTCAGTATGTCATTAGAGACTGGTTTTCAAGTGCACCCCCACCCCTGGCTTCCGTCTCCCCCAGCAGTGCACCGCCGTCCCTAGCCTCAGCCTGGCCTTCCACACTGGGCTGTGGAGGTTGAAAAAGAAAAGGCCCACCACACAAGTGAAGGCCAGTTTGATGATGAAGGGGAAGATGACACACACCAACCCAAACCCTGCGGCTCTGTACAAAGCTTTTCCAGGATGTGCCCACATCCGTTCTATTACAGAGAGATGCCACGAAGGACACACACACACTGTCCTCAGTCCACCCCCATACAATCCACCCCCATAGCCACGCAGATCAGTTGTTACCATGACAGTACATAAGTGTGATCCATGATGTCTGTCACACACACACACATATACATACATACACACAAACACACTGTATTTTTGTGTTTGTTCCCAGCAAAATATACCAGACCATTCTGGAGTGACACTAGAGACTACCTCAAGAATTGATTGATTGAGTGAGTGAGTGAGTGAGTGAGTGAGTGAGTGAGTGAGTGAGTGAGTGAGTGAGTGAGTGAGTGAGTGAGTGAGTGAGTGAGTGAGTGAGTGAGTGAGTGAGTGAGTGAGTGAGTGAGTGGTGTACAAAGTCATTCACATGCAGATTGGATCTCCTTACACAAATAGAAGAGATTGATGTTGCCTTGTGCTGTGTTGCTGCAATACCTCTTCCACTGGTTTTGCAATAGATAGCCGCACACATCTGTGTCCAACAGAGGCTCATTAAATGTATCAACTGGTATATTTCATTTGTTTGTCATCATGTAACAGTGGCATGTTATTCTCTGTAAGAAATGCATTCCTGCCATTTTCTCCTCTGTGTCTGCTTGCTCTGTCTGTGTTGACGTTGTGGTGATTTTCCTGAAGATATTAGAAATAAGCGCGTTACATATAGGATGAGGCCTTAGAAAATGTGGAAAAACTTCCAAGTGTGTCTCACTTATCAAATCAAATTGCATTTTATTTGTCACATGCGCCGAATACACTAGGCTACCTGGGGCGGCCTAGTGGTTAGAGCGTTGGGCAGGTAGCCTAGTGGTTAGAGCGTTGGGCAGGTAGCCTAGTGGTTAGAGCGTTGGGCAGGTAGCCTAGTGGTTAGAGCGTTGGGCAGGTAGCCTAGTGGTTAGAGCGTTGGGCAGGTAGCCTAGTGGTTAGAGCGTTGGGCAGGTAGCCTAGTGGTTAGAGCGTTGGGCAGGTAGCCTAGTGGTTAGAGCGTTGGGCAGGTAGCCTAGTGGTTAGAGCGTTGGGCAGGTAGCCTAGTGGTTAGAGCGTTGGGCAGGTAGCCTAGTGGTTAGAGCGTTGGGCAGGTAGCCTAGTGGTTAGAGCGTTGGGCCAGTAACCGAAATGTGGCTAGATTGAATCCCCGAGCTGACAAGGTAAAAATGTGTCGTTCTGCCCCTGAACAAGGCAGTTATCCCACTGTTCCCTGGTAGGGCATCATTGTAAATAAGAATTTGTTCTTAACTGACTTGCCTAGTTAAATAAAAGTAGAATAAAAAATTTAATAAAAAATACAGCAGGTGTAGTAGACCTTACAGTGAAATGGTAAACTGTTTGTGAAACAAACTCAGACGCGTACACCCAAAACTATTCCAGTATGCTGCAATAAATAGGTACAGAGGGTGACAGAGCCCCCAAATCGCTTTCCTGCTGTTTCCCCTATCTATCCACCCTAAAAGGTGACCCTTTCCCCTCACACACATGCATGCAAACACACACTACAGTTTAACCCCATGGGGAACAGTGAAGTGACACACAGGTAATGAGCTTAGTTTGAGTAGGGGTGCTAAAAGACTAATCCACTGACTCCAGTGGTGATTTAGGGCTGCCTGCCGAGTGAGTGTGTCCATATGGTTTGTCTTTACATTCCTCAAAGACACCTTATCTCCCCCTGCTAGGTCAGCAAGCCTCAGAACACCAGGCAGCTCAGCTAGCTCTCTCTCTCTCTCTCTCTCTTTCTATTTATCTCTTCAATTTCAATTTAAGGGCTTTATTGGCATGGGAAACATATGTTTACATTGCCAAACCAAGTGAAATAGATAATAAACAAAAGTGAAATAAACAATACAAATTTAACAGTAAACATTACACTCACAAAAGTTCCAAAAGAATAAAGACATTTTTTATGTCAAATTAATGTTAAATTAAATGTTGTAGTGAAAATAAATAAACATAAATATAGGTTGTATTTACAATGGTGTTTGTTCTTCACTGGTTGCCCTTTTCTTCTGGCAACGGGTCATAAATCTTGCTGCTGTGATTTCACATTGTGGTACTTCACCCAATAGATATGGGAGTTTATCAAAATTGGATTCTCTCTCTCTCTCTTCCTCTAGTCAACACTTTGACATAACATTGTAATATAGCAATGGCATAACAATATGTTTTGATCACCAATGTCAACTTATGTCAAGTGGCTTTGCATTGCCATGCCTACTAAATGTTGTTTCTTGTTTGAGGCAAAGGAGACAACGGTCGTTCAAAAGAGATACTCTCTCAGTGAATCTCCTAAACAGGTAGCTACTGTATGGGGATGAGATACTCTCTCAGTGAATCTCCTAAACAGGTAGCTACTGTATGGGGATGAGATACTCTCTCAGTGAATCTCCTAAACAGGTAGCTACTGTATGGGGATGAGATACTCTCTCAGTGAATCTCCTAAACAGGTAGCTACTGTATGGGGATGAGATACTCTCTCAGTGAATCTCCTAAACAGGTAGCTACTGTATGGGGATGAGATACTCTCTCAGTGAATCTCCTAAACAGGTAGCTACTGTATGGGGATGAGATACTGTCGATATAACACAGCTTTTATACATTTCTCCAACCATATGGCTTTATCTAATCAAGTAATTGAGTCCTGGGGTAAACCAACACCCCCCCTCCCACACACACACACACACACACACACACACACACACACACACACACACACACACACACACACACACACACACACACTAACACACACACACACTAACACACACACACACACACACAGACACACACACACACACACACACACACACACACACACACACACACACACACACACACACACACACACACACACACACACACACACACACACACACACACACACACACACACACACACACACACACACACACACCATACGGCAGGAAGGCATCGGAATGGCTCTACTCTACAACACAATACAGAGGTGAGTGGTAACGACCGCATCATCAACACTCTAATCAGGGTGGCTAGGTCCCTCATGATCAACCCCCTACATTTCTACACAGACCACGGAGAAGCTGTCCTATAAGCATTATCTTTGGAAAACTTTAGCGTTTCAAGAAAAATGTTAGTGGAGTCAATTTTTTCGCATGCAAATATTGAAAGTACTATTGACTTCTTGTAGGTGTGCATATAGTCCAAACTACATTTCAGTATATTGCATTTTGATTTGCATTGGTTATGAATGCTTCAGTGAAAGCATTCACTGACAGTCCAAAGCTATTGCGTTCATCAGGAGTTGACAATAGATTAGCTTCAAGCTAAAAGCTGGTTTACCATATCTGTTGTTCATTACCTCCCAATCATTTCTGATCAAAGAAATAGAACTATTGCCACGTTAACATGTGATTGGAAATGCATGTCTTTAAATGCAAAACACAAAAAGTCAGACTATTAACATGCTAATAGGAACATTCACATTGCAGGGCTATTACTGTAGCTGAACAATGGACTAAAACAGCACTTTAGAGCACATTGATTAAAGATTAACAAAAAAGGTAAAGACAAAAAAAACACTACATGGAAATACAGTGAGTGTACAAAACATTAGGAACACCTTCCTAATATTAAATTGCACTCCCTTTTGGCCTCAGAACAGCCTCAATTTGCCGGGGCATGGACTTTACAAGGTGTCGAAAGCGTTCCACAGGGATGCTGGCTTATGTTGACTCCAATGTTTCCCACAGTTGTGTCAACTGGCTGGATGTCCTTTGGGTGTTGAACCATTCTTGATACATAAGGAAAACTGTTGAGTGTGGAAAAACTCAGCAGCGTTGCAGTTCTTGACATATTCAAACCGGTGCGCCTGGCACCTACTACCATACCTCGTTTAAAATGTGCCTTGACCATTCACCCTCTAAATGGCACACATACACAATGTATTTCTCAATTGTCTCAAGGCTTGGAAATATTTCTTTAACCTGGATCCTCCCCTTCATCTACACTGATTTAAGTGGATTTAACAGGTGACATCAATAAGGGATCATAGCTTTCACCAAGATTCACCTGGTCAGTCTGTCATGGAAAGAGCAGGTGTTCCTAATGTTTTGTACACTCAATGTATAGTCATATGTCTGTCATGTCAGCTCTGCATAAGGGGACAAATTATTTTTACACTGTAAAAGAAAATGAGTGGACATTTTAATTGAAAACCCTGATCTCATTGTGCCTTCTCTAAGAACCCAATGTAGGTACCCTATTTGACTTATTCATGGAAAATAACAAGTTCATCTTGTTTTGTTGTGCATCTGTATGCCTCTCTAGATTCTAAATGGAAAAGGAACTCAGCCTTTGATGTTCCATCATGGCGAAGGTTGAATCAAGGTTGATGATTGGTCGATTGTGAGACCGGAACGTCAGTAATAAGATCCAATCCGTGGAGCATCACGATCACCATCTGTCAGAGTTTCTTTTCAATTTAATATACCATTTTTCTCCATACATCCTAATCTTTTAAACATAATGGTGCCCACTGCAATCAGTCAGGCATCCACTGCAACAAGGAGGCCTGACCGTGGATGTTCATAATGATTGGTCATGTATTTAGTGTTTTAGTGTCTTGTACAGGGAGAAGGCACACCAGGAGTATCTCTCTCTGTTTCCTCTCTATCCCTCTGTTTCGCCTTTGTTCCCTATCTACACTGAACAAAAATATAAACACAACATGTAAAGTGTTGGTCTCATGTTTCATGAGCTGAACTAAAAAAAATCCCTGAAACGTTTCATACACACAAAAAGCATATTTTTGTTTATATCCCTGTTAGTGAGCATTTCTCCTTTGCCAAGATAATCCATCCACCTGACAGGTGTGACATATCAAAAACTGATTAAACAGCATGATCGTTACACAGGTGCACCTTGTGCTGGGGGCAATAAAAGGCCACTTTAAAAATGTGCAGTTTTACAACACAATACCACAGATGTCTTACATTTCAAGGGAGCGTGCAATTGGCATGCTGACTACAGGAATGTCCATCAGCTGCCTCCAACGTTGTTTTAGAGAATTTGGCAGTACGTCCAACTGGCCTCACAACCGCAGACCACGTGTAACCACGCCAACCCAGGACATACACAACCGGGTTCTTCACCTGTGGGATCGTCTGGGGGTGTGCTGATGAGTATTTCTGTCTGTAATAAAGTCAATTTGTGGGGAAAAACTCATTCTGATTGGCTGGACCTGGCTCACCAATGGGTGGGCCTGGCTGCCAAGTGGGTGGGCCTATGCCCTCCCAGGCACACCCATGGCTGCACCCCTGCCAAGTCATGTGAAATTCATAGATTAGGGCCTAATTTATTTATTTCAATTGAATGATTTCCTTATATGAACTGTAACTAAGTAAAATTGTTGAAATTGTTGCATGTGGCGTTGATAGAGAAGAGAGACTGAAGAGAGGCTGAAGAGAGGCTGAAGAGAGACTGAAGAAAGGCTGAAAAGAGGATGAAGAGACTGAAGAAAGACTAAAGAGAGGCTGAAGAGAGGCTGAAGAGAGCCGGAGAAAGGCTGAAAAGAGGATGAAGAGACTGAAGAAAGACTAAAGAGAGGCTGAAGAGAGGATGAAGAGAGGATGAAGAGAGGATGAAGAGAGGATGAAGAGAGGATGAAGAGAGGATGAAGAGAGGATGAAGAGAGGATGAAGAGAGGATGAAGAGAGGATGAAGAGAGGATGAAGAGAGGATGAAGAGAGGATGAAGAAAAGCTGAAGAGAGGCTGAAGAGAGGATGAAGAGAGGCTGAAGAGAGGATGAAGAGAGGCTGAAGAGAGGATGAAGAGAGGCTGAAGAGAGGCTGAAGAGAGGATGAAGAGAGGCTGAAGAGAGGATGAAGAGAGGCTGAAGAGAGGATGAAGAGAGGATGAAGAAAAGCTGAAGAGAGGATGAAGAGAGGATGAAGAAAGGCTGAAGAGAGGATGAAGAAAGGCTGAAGAGAGGCTGAAGAGAGGATGAAGAGAGGATGAAGAAAGGCTGAAGAGAGGATGAAGAGAGGCTGAAGAGAGGATGAAGAGAGGATGAAGAGAGGCTGAAGAAAGGCTGAAGAGAGGATTAAGAGAGGATGAAGAGAGGATGAAGAGAGGCTGAAGAAAGGCTGAAGAGAGGATTAAGAGAGGCTGAAGAAAGGCTGAAGAGAGGATGAAGAAAGGCTGAAGAGAGGATGAAGAGAGGCTGAAAAGAGGATGAAGAGAGGCTGAAGAAAGGCTGAAGAGAGGCTGATAACCCCCTCAGGCCACAAGTGGAAGACATCTGTTCTTAACTGAGAGCATTTCGCATTTAACCTGCTCCCTCTCGCTCTATGTCACCAGGTCAATGTCACCAGGACAACACAACACAATATTCTGAGCATGTGACAAACACAATAAAATTTGATTTGATTTAGCAAATAAGTTACCTGCTAATGATGAAAGACAACAATATAGGCTACCATAAGGATACAGTCCTAAAGGATAAAGACCTAAAGGATAAACTCCTAAAAGCAAGACAGCAAGACACCTCCCCCACCACCACATAGGCTACGCACACACACAAAAACACAAACATACGTAGGCCTACAAAGCACCCAAAAGCTTCACCTGAAAAACGAAAGACAAAAAACAAGTGACCTAAAGTACCCTTGATTGACACAAAAGTGCAGCTTCTGTGTGGCACACTTTGGATAATAGTACCTTCACATATGTACCTACAATGATCGTATTTGAATGATGTATAGTTCTACTACTTTCTTGTATGTCTACGCTATTAGCGTTTAGGTTGTACAGCGGCCTTGCCCCCATGACCCCCAGTCTGCACGGCGTCGGTGTGAACGAGCGCGCTAACGACGTGTGAACCATCAGGCATGCTGTTGCCGTGACATTCCTGGGTTCCAGAACAATGGCGCCTATAGACAGGTGTACACCCCTCACCCCGCGCAAGATGGCATATGCCATTTGGTCCCCCTATCGTTATGTTAAACAGGGCCACTTAGAACCGTTACATTCACGCCTAATGGACAGGGCGACTGGCACCTCAACACCACCAGTTATCTGATTGTATCCGGCCTAGGTAGCTGTGGATGTCTAACCTACTAACTAACAAGGCATAAACTACATTGAATTACAGGCCTAATTTTATTTATATGTTTAACTGTTGCCTTGAACAGTTTTTGTTTTACAAAGTTCGACTTACTTAGGCAACACCCTGACACAAACCAATTAAATATATGGCACACAGAAGTGTCAAACAGTGTCTCTGTGTGTAACCTCTTCTGGGGGTTGACCCGGTCAGTGAATTTCATGGCACCTTGGGCACTTTAGCGAGGTTTTACGGCGTCATATTGTTCCTGTCGGCTCGGTTAATTTCCCTCCCGGTCCCACTGCGAACACATGCGAGAGAACAGCGCCTCTTTTCATGCAAGTCGGGTGGTTTCCCGCAGAGCTCCTGCAGTGGAGAGCATGAATGAAGAGCACGCTCCTTTGTGTGGAAAGAGGAGAACGGTGCGCTTGTCTGCAGCGCGTTAATACAAATGTCTCCTTGCCTGTGTGTGCGTAAATGCTGCCATTGTACGTGGATAATTCAGGAAGGTTGGAGTCCATTTTTAACCAAAGCACAGTTGACATGGCATAGGCTATAACACACAGCCCCATACCCCCTTAATAATGGCTCCGTAAAAACACGCAGTTGTGCAGAATTGACGATATAAAAAGTTGGCCTACATCTGAATTGTTGTTAAACTAATAGTTCATGATAAGGTGTTCAGTGACACACATTATAGTTTCAGTGGCCGTGTTGCTTTGTTCCAACAGAGGACGCTCCAGCTTCAGTTAGGAGCAATTATCTGAGGAACCGCGTTTATTCTAGGTCTATTTCCATTAGGCAGGCTACATGGAATGTCACCTGAGAGCGTTCAACAAACTCTTGTGGGTTTATAAACGGTGTTTTGAAGATAACATTCTGATTCAATTAGGCCTGTCTATTGTTTTTAAATAAATACAACATTTTGAGGGTAATTAGTGATTTAAAAAAGAAGGAAAGAAATTGGAAATTGTGTATGCATTCTATAATACTGTTTTAAACGTAATTTCTACTAAATATTTTTTTCGTTTGTTGTAGCAAGCCGAATTAGTCATCATCAGTGGCCTTTCGCACCAGTGCAGACAGGTGACAACAGGACATTTAAGTATTTGCATAATCTTCTTCGGAATGCGCTTCGTCTGCAATCAATTAGCAATTTTGGATTGTAATGTGAATAGATTCTGGTCTGCAAGCCAAGTGCGTCCATCATCGATCGGGCACCTGCGGTCAGCAAGGATCCTAGTGGTGCGTATTTTGGGGCGGGTGTGTCTTGAGGCGGGGATATCCTTGCCCACCCCCTCTCCCCCCTCAGCTGCTATATCAGGGGACAGACTCCCTGCTCCAACTTATCTTTTATCTGGTGGTCGATTGAATCATCCTTTTATCAACAACTGCGCCTCTTTGGAAACAAGAAAGTATCTTTGGACTTTTGGAGTGGACAGCTTCTGTGTGCTGCATTGAGTGGTGCATAGTGAAGTGTCTTGGAACGCTGTGATTCAATTCCTTCCCTGAGAGGTTTGGGAGACGGGCACCACCCTGCAAGGAAAGAGCAGAAGTCACTCTTCATCTGCAAAAACAGAAATATTCCAGGCGTGCAAAGATGCCTCGGTCATTCCTTGTCAAGAAGTATTTCACCAACAAGAGGCCAAATTACAGCGAGTTGGAAAGCCAGAATGGTAAATTGTTTAAATCAAAACTTCTAATTCTGCACAAAGTTGTGAGCTATTTTTGTTAAAATGACTATGAGAACACATGTATATTTTAATCGAGGTTAGCCTAGATTTTAAGTAGTGTAGCCTAGCAGCAAGTGCACCTCATAACGGTTCGATGTCATGAATTCACCTTGGTGAGCGCTCAACTAAAAAAATAGACCGTTTTCCGTTGATACATTCTCATGAACCCGTTTAGCAGTCGGGATCACGTCCCCTCCAGTGTTTTGGCGATCCGGTGTCAATAAACTGCGGAAATAGCGTTGCTGCAACCCGGACTCAGGAGTAGATGTAACATAGTAAAAGTAAATCCGGGATACTTCAAATAGTATCTCACGTGGACGTCATCATCCATTTCGTATGTATGTTACGAATTTGCTAAATGTATGATAATGTATTGAATTCCAATTTTTTGTTGCCAACATTAGCGTTACTAACGTTAGCTAGGTGGCTAACATTAGCTAGGTTTAAGGTTAGGGGGAAAAGGGTTAGGGGAAAGGTTAGCTAACATGCTAAATAGTTGCAAAGAACTAAGTAGTTGCGTCCACCACAACCGACCAACCTACTTTCGTTTTTGCCTTAAGTAACCTTCTGTCTTATGTAACCATACCAAACTTAACATATTATATTTATTTGAGTTTCCCGGATTTCCATTTACAATATTAAGTCTGGTCTATGAGATGAGGTTGGCTTAATAGGCCTAGTTGGTGAGGAGCCAGAGAGGCAGGCCGACAATAATGGCTAGTGTGTGAATACGGTTGTCAACCTTGGCACCTAGTGTGTAACAAGGTGCACAAGACGCTGAACAGGAAAGGGTTCACATTTTCTATTGGTGCATTTAAGTGTGTGTGTGTGAAAGAGTTGTGGCCCATCTCTTTGCGGCAAGTGCCCATGGTGAATTGGGAAGTTTGCTAATCGAGTCATATGGCTGGAACAGGGCTGCGTTGAATGCTGAGTTTGACTGTAACAAGACACTGAGAAGGAAAACAAGTTACCTGTGTAATTAGATTTAACTGACTCTTTCTCACCCACTCCAGCTCTCTAAACATTTATAACATCTCTCCCCCCTCTCTCTCAGCAGTCATACCAGAGTGCTATCCTCTTGCTGAGCTCCCGATGAGGGACAACAACTCTGTGCTGACCTACTACCCCACCGCCCTGCTCTTCAACGTGGACGCCCTCCCAGCACCTCTCTCCCCTGTGTCCCCCGTCTCCCTCATGGGTCCTGTGGACCTCAGCAGCTCCCCCTCCAGCAGCAGTGGGGAGGATGAGGAGGAGGCAGGGCGCACATCGGACCCCCCCAGCCCTGTACCCCCCCACCACATCTACCACTGCCTCCACTGCAGTAAGACCTATAGCAGCCCCTCAGGCCTCTCCAGGCACCAGCTCACCCACTGCCCCAGGGGCAGCGAGATCAGCTCCGTACCCAGCCAGGCCTTGCCTCGACCAGCCTTCCACTGCAAAAACTGCCCAAAGGAGTACACCAGCCTTGGGGCTCTGAAGATGCACATCCGCTCACACACCCTGCCCTGCGTCTGCACCACCTGTGGAAAGGCCTTCTCCAGACCCTGGCTGCTCAGAGGACACATCCGCACGCACACTGGTGAGTCTTACCCTCTACATTCTTATGGCACTGGGATTGTTATAGGGGTCTTTACTACACTGTTGGATAGTTGTACACATTGTAATTACATAGTAATAACCCTTATTTATTTCACTATTTTTATTGTTTCACTAACTTCTCTTGGACCTGCACTGTTGGAGCTTAAGAATTTCACTGTACCCTGCAATTACATCTGCGACCCTGTGCATGTGACCAATAAACCCATTTTTCTGTCGGGGCCCAGTTCAAACTGGTTGAAGCTTAGGGATTGGCCAGGCATTGATATTCATTAATGTCCCCTGAGGTGTAAACACATGTTATTGCTCCTTGTAACACTATCTTATCTCTGTGTTTATGCGAGGAAAGAAGTCAATCAAAGGCTTTAGTCAGCAAAGGGGATTGCACATCGTTGATGTTTTGGTTACACAATCTTTATCAAGACAAGTCTCCTAACATCTTTCTCTCTCCCTTTCAGGTGAGCGTCCGTTCTCCTGCCAACACTGTAACCGTGCATTTGCGGACCGCTCCAACCTGCGGGCCCACATGCAGACCCACTCTGAGGTGAAGAAGTACCAGTGTGGTTCCTGCTCTCGCACCTTCAGCCGCATGTCCCTGCTACACAAACACACTGCCTCCGGCTGCTGCCCTGCCTCCTAGACACACACCGACCCAGCGGCTTAGAACGTTTGGCCGAAGATGCCACGGTTGTTCAATTCCCCATAAGGGATGTTTACTGCGATACAGACTGTAAGTTGCTCTGGGTGAAAGTAGGAACCGACTGTAGTGGGTTGAAAGACCCAGGACCACTCAGACAATGTTTAGGGGGGAATGGATCCCCAAACACTGTCATCCATCAATTTGGAGGGCTATTAGGCACCCCCATTGAGCAACCTCATGGCCTGAAGGACAGGGATGGGAGGGTGTTGCCTATAAGTGAACTCTTTTGAATTCTGAAGTGCCTTCCATTTGTAAAAAAATAATAATAATAATAATAAAAAAAGACACTTGAAAACAAGTAAATGTTTTTCATATTGTTGTTATGCATAGAGACTTGATGTTGACTGTGAGGTCAATCAAGTGTATATGTGTGTGGAGGGAGCAGCTGGACATGCAGTTAATTCCCAGCATACCCCTCGGTCCTGGCTGGTCCGGGACTGTGACCATAGTGCAGCTGCTGGCGTGTGTGTAGAAAGTGAATGTCGTCTCTCATAGTCCACATACACAGCATACATGTATTGGGACAGGTGTGGACAGCTGTCTGTATGGTGTTCTGTGGAGGCAGGATACTGAGAGATGTGTTAGCTCTGACCTCAAAAGTTGACCCTCATCTCTTCTCACCCCTCATCCCCTTCTCCCTTATCTCCTCTTCCCTTATCTCCTCACTCCTCCCCCTTACCTCCTCACTTTCTTCCCCTCACTCACAACCTCTTCGTCCCTCTGTTTTTACCTCCTTCCTCCTCGCCCATCTCTTCCAGACCTTATCCACTTATCCCTGACTAACTCCTTACACCCCCCCCCCCCCCTCACTCGGCACCTTTTTCCCCGTTACACCTCCCCACCACACTCCTCACCCACATAACATTTGCCAGAACCAAGCCATTGGGATTTGTGTGTGTGCTTTGGTCACAAGTCAGTTGACCATATCAGAATGACCAAAGGCAGTCTAAGTCCTATATCCAATAGGTAACTGAACCAAAGCCATTTGAACCATCTGCGCTTTAACATTTTCAAATCAAACTTTTATAAATGCCTCAAATAATTTTGTGCAAGATTTTATACAGATTTTTTATAAAGAGAGTTTGTATGTGCCATCTTTGCCAATTTGTCAGGAACATGATGCTCTATTTAAGCTACAAATAACTTTGTGATTTATCATGAGATGTGTTGATATGATTCCTAAACCAGCAGAGATGTTCCTTTCCACTGCTTGCCATATGTAAATAAAGCTTTGTCTTAAATCTGTTCTTGGTCTGTTATTGGCAGAGGAGGTTGGTGGCAACTTAATTGGGGAGGATGGGCCCATGGTAATGGCTGGTGCAGAATTAGTGGAATGGTATCAAATACATGGTTTCCATTCCTTTTCACTCCGTTCAAATATTATTTTGCAACTATAACTATACATGTATTGTACTGTTGTTACCGCACAATAACCACACCATGTAACATTTTATTTGTCACATTAGCCCAGCGTTGTCCAGTTTAGGGTTTTGCCGGGGTAGGCCGTCATTGTAAAATAAGAATTTGTTCTTAACTGACTTGCCTAGTTAAATAAAGCTTACATTTTTTAAATAAATATAAAAATAAGAATACAATACAAGAATACAAGGTGTAGACCTTACCGTGAAATGCTTACTTACAAGCCCTTAACCAACAATGCAGATATAAGAACTTATTTAGTAAATAAAGCAAAGTAAAAAAACAAATTACACAATAAAGGTACTTTGTACATATAGGTAGGGGTAATAAATGTTGATATAGTACTTTAGAGGTACTTTGTACATGTAGGTAGGGGTAATAAATGTTGATATAGAATTTTAGTTAGTCATTGTATATTGTGTACAGATTAGTTGAGGTACTTTGTACATGTAGGTAGGGGTAATAAATGTTGATATAGTACTTTAGTTAGTCATTGTATATTGTGTACAGGTTAGTCGAGGTACTTTGTACATGTAGGTAGGGGTAATAAATGTTGATATAGTACTTTAGTTAGTCATTGTATATTGTGTGCTGCTCTATCTCTGTGTCAGTGTGCTGCTCTGTCTCTGTCTGTATCTCAGTCTGTATCTCAGTCTGTGTCTGTCTGTGTCTCAGTCTGTGTCTCTGTCTGTGTCTATGTCTGTGTCTCTGTCTGTATCTCAGTCTGTGTCTCTGTCTGTGTCTGTGTCTTTGTATCTGTCTGTGTCTCTGTCTATGTCTGTGTCTCTCTGTGGCTCTGTCTCTCTGTGTCTCTGTCTATGTCTGTGTCTATGTCTCTGTCTTTGTATCCGTCTGTGTCTTTGTATCCGTCTGTGTCTCTGTCTGTGTCTCTGTCTGTGTCTATGTATCCGGCTGTGTCTCTGTCTGTGTCTATGTCCCTGTATGTGTCTCTGTCAATGTCTCTGTCTGTGTCTATGTATCCGTCTGTGTCTCTCTCTGTGGCTCTGTCTGTGTCTCTGTCTATGTCTGTGTCTCTCTGTGGCTCTGTCTCTCTGTGTCTCTGTCTTTGTCTTTGTATCCGTCTGTGTCTCTGTCTGTGTCTATGTATCTGGCTGTGTCTCTGTCTGTGTCTATGTCTCTGTCTGTGTCTCTCTCGATGTCTCTGTCTGTGTCTCTGTCTATGTCTTTGTATCTGTCTGTGTCTATGTCTGTGGCTCTGTCTCTCTGTGTCTTTGTCTTTGTATCCGTCTGTGTCTCTGTCTGTGTCTATGTATCTGGCTGTGTCTCTGTCTGTGTCTATGTCTCTGTCTGTGTCTCTGTCTGTGTCTGTGTCTATGTATCCGTCTGTGTGTCTGTCTGTGTCTATGTCTTTGTTTCCATCTGTGTCTCTGTCTCTGTATGTGTCTGTCTTTGTCTCTGTCTCTCTGTGTCTCTGTCTGTGTCTCTGTCTGTGTCTATGTGTCTGTCTGTGTCTGTATGCAAGAGTGCTGTGTGAGAGTGCAGACATGTTTGAGTCCCTGGTGTTGAGGGATATATGGAACACCTGCACACACCTGCCAGGCTTTCAGCACAGATTACACAGGGCAGTGTGTGTTTGAGCACATACGCATGTGTGTGGCTGCTGAGCCAACAACACATGGACAACACATGTTCTGGAGGGGTGCATGAATGGACTGACTGCAGGTGGATAGAGAGAGAGAGAGAGGGCAGTTTGGATGAGGGAGAAAGAGTGAGAGGTTAAGCATGAAACACACCGAGAATCTCACTGCTGATAAACTGCCAGTAGGTACTTATAACAGTGGAGGCCGTTCCTTCTCTTGCTATAAGAAAAGTGTTACCTGCTGCGTGCCGACATGGTAGCGACGAACCTGCCGTTTCTACTTGATGTTGAGCCAATCAGAGAGCACAAAACCCCACATGGGGAAGCCAACAGGAGTGACAACAAAAGGAAAAAAAGAGAGCATTTCCTCCGTAAATCCATGGTTAAATGTCATGAGTCAGTCACACTTCATATGCAATGTAGGCTATAGGATGTTAGCTAGCTAAGTAGTACACAGACGCAATGCACACAACACTACAATTTTCCTCCAAGCTATCTTACTACTGTAGCTACTATTGACATTATAATTAAATCAAAATGGATTAGTTTCCATAAAACAGCTGCCTGTGTTACTGCAGTGTCCTTAGCTAGCTAGCTAAGTTGTTCTAGCTAGTGAATATGCTAACGTTAGCTAGCTAGCTAAACATTTAGCTATGGGCTGGCACTGGCAGTAGGGATTATGGTAAGTGAATTAAATTGTTTCTTCGACATCTTGCTAGGTAGTTCTCGAGCTGTGACCATCTTGGTAGTATCAACAAAGGGTTTCTACAAAATAGCAACGTTAGTGCAGCTAGCTAGCTAAAATCGGGAATCTATATAAAAAACTAAGCCAAACACACACACATGCATTGCCAAATAAGGCTATTGCCACCTTCTGGTTTGGAGTATTTTAACAAGGTTGGGTGGCTGACGACTTCAAGGTCTTTGCTCTCTGAACACAAAAGAGACCCCCCGACACTCTGTTCAAATGTGCTAAGTACTGTCGTCAGGCAAATGTTTGACAATCCTACAGGTGTGTCTGAGTTATTGGGGTGGGAGATTAAAGAGTGAGAGACGCGCAAAGAGAGACATAATGATCTTTTGAAAACCTGTGCCTGGCTCCAGCTGAGAGATAGTTGGCCCCTAGGCAGGAGGTAGCTTGAAATCAGCAGAGTTTGAGAAGCCCTCCTGACCCACATACTGCACTGTACTGCTGCAGGCCTGGATACAGCTGGACACAGCTAGGCTAAACCCCAGCAGAGCATTAACCCCCCGCTCAACTCAAGCTGCAGGCTGTAGGATAAGCCAGGCAGTCTCTGGTCCTGGCCGCTAGAGCCACAGTGTGTCTGCATTCTGCTCCAGCATCACAGTGTGTCTGCATTCTGCTCTACCATCACAGCGTGTCTGCATTCTGCTCTACCATCACAGTGTGTCTGCATTCTGCTCTACCATCACAGTGTGTCTGCATTCTGCTCCAGCATCACAGTGTGTCTGCATTCTGCTCTACCATCACAGTGTGTCTGCATTCTGCTCTGCAATCACAGTGTGTCTGCATTCTGCTCTACCATCACAGTGTGTCTGCATTCTGCTCTACCATCACAGTGTGTCTGCATTCTGCTCTACCATCACAGTGTGTCTGCATTCTGCTCTACCATCACAGTGTGTCTGCATTCTGCTCTACCATCACAGTGTGTCTGCATTCTGCTCTACCATCACAGCGTGTCTGCATTCTGCTCTACCATCACAGTGTGTCTGCATTCTGCTCTACCATCACAGTGTGTCTGCATTCTGCTCTACCATCACAGTGTGTCTGCATTCTGCTCTGCAATCACAGTGTGTCTGCATTCTGCTCTGCCATCACTGCCCCTAGATATTGTAAGCTAGACCCTGTTTGAACCCCAGTTATAGGATCTAACCCCAGCTATAGGGTCTAACCCCAGTTATAGGGTCTAACCCCAGCTATAGGGTCTAACCCCAGCTATAGCATCTAACCCCAGCTATAGGGTCTAACCCCAGCTATAGCGTCTCACCCCAGCTATAGGGTCTAACCCCAGCTATAGCGTCTAGCAGCTCAGCGTTCAACACCATAGTACCCTCAAAGCTCGTCACTAAGCTAAGGACCCTGGGACTAAACACCTCCCTCTGCAACTGGATCCTGGACTTCCTGACGGGTCGCCCCCAGGTGGTGAGGGTAGGTAGCAACACATCTGCCACACTGATCCTCAACATTGGAGCTCCCCAGGGGTGTGTGCTCAATCCCCTCCTGTACTCCCTGTTCACCCACGACTGCATGGCCAGGCACGACTCCAACACCATCATTAAGTTTGCAGACGACACAACAGTGGTAGGCCTGATCACCAACAACGACGAGACAGCCTATAGGGAGGAGGTCAGAGACCTGGCCGGGTGGTGCCAGAATATTAACCTATCCCTCAACGTAACCAAGACGAAGGAGATGATTGTGGACTACCGGAAAAGGAGGACCGAGCACGCCCCCATTCTCATCGACGGGGCTGTGGTGGAGCAGGTTGAGAGCTTCAAGTTCCTTGGTGTCCACATCAACAACAAACTAGAATGGTCCAAACACACCAAGACAGTCGTGAAGAGGGCACAACAAGGCCTATTCCCCCTCAGGAAACTAAAAAGTTTTGGCATGGATCCTGAGATCCTCCAAAGGTTCTACAGCTGCAACATTGAGAGCATCCTGACTGGTTGCATCACTGCCTGGTACGGCAACTGCTCGGCCTCTGACCGCAAGGCACTACAGAGGGTAGTGTGTACGGCCCAGTACATCACTGGGGCTAAGCTGCCTGCCATCCAGGACCTCTACACCAGGCGTTGTCAGAGGAAGGCCCTAAAAATTGTCAAAGACCCCAGCCACCCCAGTCATAGACTGTTCTCTCTACTACCGCATGACAAGCGGTACCGGAGTGCCAAGTCTAGGACAAAAAGGTTTCTCAACAGTTTTTAACCCCAAGCCATAAGACTCCTGAACAGGTAATCAAATGGCTACCTGGACTATTTGCATTGTGTGCCCCCCCAACCTCTCTTTTTACGCTGCTGCTACTCTCTGTTTATCATATATGCATAGTCACTTTAAGTATACATTCATGTACATACTACCTCAATTGGGCCGACCAACCAGTGCTCCCGCACATTGGCTAACCGGGCTATCTGCATTGTGTCCCACCCACCACCCGCCAACCTCTCT